>NW_006776053.1:1275022-1289753 GCF_000442215.2 Lipotes vexillifer
CAAAAGGAATGGGGAAATTATTTTCAGGGCTCACAAGAGCCAGGAATAGCTCTTGTTCTCACCAGCCAGAGTGAAAAATGTTCAAGATTAGAGAATATATTTCCTGAAATCCTGATTAGTATTCATATATCCCTGACAACTGGCCTTCAGGTATTCCCCTAAAAGCACTGATTGTTTTCTTAAGTTACCTATTGCCGTATTCAATTCATACAGGATAGAATCTAAGACAGGTTGTGATGGTTGGTTTGTGAGATGAGATATGGATTATAAAGTCAAGAGGAGCCAGGGCTTACCTGGTGGCACAGTGGTTAAGAATCCGCCTGCCAATGCAGGGGACACAGGTTCAAGCCCTGGTCAGGGAAGATCCCATGTGCCACGGAGCAACTAAGCCCATGAGCCACAACTACTGAGCCTGTGCTCTAGAGCCCACAAGCCACAAATTCTGAGCCCGTCTGCCACAACTACTGAAGCCCACACGCCTGGAGCCGATGCTCCGCAACGAGAAGCCACCACGAGAAGCCTGCGCACCGCAAGGAAGAGTAGCCCCTGCAAGCCACAACTAGAGAAAGCCCGCACACCCAATGCAGCCAAAAATTAATTAATTAATTAAAAAAAAAAAAAAAAAAAAAAAGAGGAGCCAAAGAGATAAATCCAACAGCTAGAGAGAACAGACCCTAAAACTTTGCCTCAGGATCATCTTGACTTGGACAAAGTCTACCACTATAAGCAGAATTCCCCTTTGCAAATTAGCACAAAAATGACTGTAAAGATAACAATATCATAATCCCTCTTAAATGAACTGGTCACCACAATGAAATTCTCCTTTTCTTCTTGGATATTTTTCAAGCCTCTACAACTCTGCCCAAAGCCAACCTTCCCATTCACCATATCTTCTTTGCAAGAGACACCCAAATGCATTAAAGCAATCCTTTTGAGCATATTCCTGGAAAACAACTCTGTACAATCTTACTTGACCTTTTGGTACTAATGAAATAATTATTAATTTGAAGTCTGATATTGCCCTTTTAATGGTGTTTTCTCAGTCTTGGTGAAGTTCACCTTTCACACAAATAAGATACTTGAATTCCACTGAACATCTCTGTTCAGATCAAGTTATTACAAAGTTGGGAAACTTAGATCCTTTATCATATAACATTGAGAATTCTCAAATACAGTGTAAAAAGAATCTGATAACTTTCCAGGCTAAGACACTGCAGTGCCATTATTTTAATGACCTACTAAAACGAGAAATTACACAAAAAGAAAATGGGTAGGGTACTTTTTACAGTAAGTACTTCACTATAAGAGTCACAGTGGTATGAAAATCGACACTCAGGGACTTCCCTGGCGGTCCAGTGGTTAAGACTTCGCCTTCCAATGCAGGGGGTACAGGTTTGATCCTTGATCAGGGAGCTAAGATCCCACATGCCTCCTAGCCAAAAAATCAAAACAAAAAACAGAAGCAATATTGTAACAAATCAATAAAGACTTTTAAAAAAATGGCCCACATCAAAAAAAAAATCTTAAAAAAAGAAAGAAAATCAACACTCAGCAAAAGGAAAATGCATGATAGACCTCAGAGAGGCAGCTGGTGACAGGCATATAGTTGGGGTTCTGGAATGGGAGCCAGGTACAGAACTGGAGGCAAAATCCTGGTCTATTAAAGACTCACCCAGCTCCTTTAAAATTCTAAATGTATATGTGGAGAATTCTACAAAGGCCTGACACTGGAAACTGTAAAAGGTTATCAGGCAAGCAGCAACACAATATTTATTCCAACTTCAGGAAAGCACTATTTCATTAACTTCTAGTTATCCCAACCTTCCAACCCTCTCTGTCCTCCCACAAAACACCTAAGAAACATTTGTGAGGCATATTGGTTTTGTTTATTTCAGGAGGATGCAAAAGTGTGCATGCAGATGCTGAGCCACAAATCTTTTTTAAAGAGATGAACAACAGAAGAATGATTATACATTAACAGTCAAATGTTCTTGGAATTTGGATAACTAAAAAGAGCCGTAGCTAGAATAACTGGAGCCAGAAAAATCTCCATCACTTATTACTTATATAATCTTAATTTCCTCACTCATAAAATGGGGATAATTATACCTGTCCTAACTGAAAAGTGTCCTAACTGAAAAGTGTTCTGAGGAACCAATTAGAACGTGTGTGGAAACATTTTATAAACAGAAGTGTCAAACAGTTATTATTTTTAGTAAAAATAACATGTACTTAAAAAAAAAAAAGTTAAGAAAAGGACAAATACAATTGGAGCAGAAGGGAGAAGAGAACACCACCCTGGTCCCAAGTCTATAATCCCAAAGTAATCATTACCAAAAGGGCATATTGATTTCGTTTTTATTATCTTTCTGAATTAAAAATTCATTATTTTTCCTTAGGCAGTAAAATGTGTTGACAGCTCATGAAACAGGAATTTCATGAGCTACAAAAGAGCTAATCACATATACAAAAAATGGACTGGAAAATCATTAGAATAAAAAATGAGAATAATGTATTTCTTTACTATTGCGGGGAGGGAAAGTCTACATAACATAAAACCCAGACATCATTAAGGAAAAGACGACTGTATTTGCGTTTACATAAATGTCTAACTTCTGAAAGGCAAAGACACCCAAACACACACACACACACACACACACACACACACACACACACTATTTATAAACATAAAGAAATCCTACAAATAAGGATTAAGTACTATTTCTTATCCATCAAATTGGCAAAAAATTTAAAATGCTGAGAATATTTCAGTGCTGGAAAAGGCTTGAGAAAATGAGTATGCTTATACAATGTTGATAGTTGATACACAGCTTAAATACAACTTACAGTATCTATCAACATTTAAACTGTGCACACTTTTTGACCCAAAGATCCCTCTTTTACTCCTCTATCTTACAGAAATACTTATGGTTTACAAAGATATACATATAAGGATGATCACTGGAATATGCTACAATTTTTAAAAGCTGGAAGAAACTCAAATATTCATCAATATAGGAAAAGCCAAGAAATGGGGAAATGATTAAGGAGATAAGAAACCAGACTTTTTAGACCTTACTCAGTCATTTTGCAAGACTCATTCTGGATTTTAGTCAGGATGTCATTAGTGGGCTACTCCCCCTGTGCTAAACCCACAGCCAAAAATCAAGTGGTTGATCAAAACCTGCTCAACCAGACAGCTGCTTCCAGAGCCTAGGGGCCGTAGGCTCTAGTCCAGGCTTAGACTGAGAAAGGATAATAAACAATCTATCCTATCACATCTGGAATGATGTCTTCCTCAGAGATGAGCACAGGGCCTGACAGGGATTGTTTGAGAAACAGGGCTGATCCTGAACTTGCACGACCCCGAGAGTGAATGTTGTCTTAAATTTTGTACTATAGGTATCGCATTTGCCTCATTCTAGTCCTGCTGTTGAAAACTGAGCAATTTACTTGTTAAATGAAAAGGATCAAGATATATGAGTCAATACTTTTTATTCTCATCCAAATGTTATGTAATGAGGTGCTTAGTTTTAGAAAACAGAAGTTGTGGTTTGTCAAAAGGCTCCTTTCCCTCCTTATGGTTCTTTACAAAAAGAAAATCTCAGAAATATCATAACCTGTAGGTTGTCACCATCCTACTGGGCATCATTTGAGGTAGAGACCTATACCAAGGAGGCAAGTCAGTCTCCCATCAAATCATACAAAGTAATGTCTACACTCTATGTGGCCTCCTATATTATAAAAGAGACTACAGGTGAAAAGCCTGCCTAGGAAGTTCCTGTCACAACTGGGGTACCTGTTTTAGTCAGCTGCTACCTAAGGCACCACTTTATTGTCCTAGAAAATCAGGTCTGAGGGAGGACCACGCATCATAGAAATGTTTGTAGCAGGCCACTCAAATGTCAAGTATTTGTTTCAGGAGAAAATACAGATATACAGCAACACTAAAGAAACACTGGGCATACTGTTTTACTAACAGTATTAATGAAATATCAAAGGAGATCATCCTAGCTTTGACAACTAGTCTTGAGGATTCCAAATTAGCCATTATCCTACATAAGAAATATAATATTTCCCATGGCTGCAATTGCTATATTCTGCTTGCTTTTTGTTTTGTGATAAATATTTTCATTCTTCTATGTTGTCTTTACACAGCCAATTTTAGCTCCTGTAAGTACAATCCCGAGTGCTGGACACCTAGGTTTTATTCTTTTGCCACAATAGATATTACAATGAAAGTCTCTGTACTATTCTAGTGATTGATGAATTATTCTCACAGCAGAAAGATTTAGGACCGTTTCATGAAACTGGAGACTAGAGAGCTTTATGACTCTGGCTCTATATAGCCTTGTCAGTTCCTCTAGTGATCAGATCCATCTAAACTGCTGTGGGTATCATACAGTCCACCAGCAGAGGGCAGCATCCCCCAGACGAACAGGGCCTAGGGATGAGACACCAAGCATGGAGAGTGGAGAGGAAAGGGATAGTCAGAAGACAAAGGCAAAATCTACAGGAAAATTCTAACCAGGGTTCCCAGTATCTGAGAGATGTGGTAAGCTCTGGCTCCTGCAAGACAACTGGGGATCATCCACAACTAGCAACATCCAACACTCTTGTGTCCTTGATTCCTTTACTGGAACCAGGATGGAAAAGCAACCTCCCCCTAAACAGGTATATACAGCGCTATATACTGGCCACAGAGACCATGCCAACTTGGATTCTGCCAACAACAGAAATGACTAGAGCCTTCCTTACCTCTGGAGAGACTACAAAAGGATAGCATTAGGCTGTTGGCCTCACTCTGGCAGTTTCCACTGAAGGAAAGAATGGAAATGGTAAGCACACGTATCTATCCCAGATGTCCAAGTTCTCATCTCCCTTCTTGGCTTCACTTTAAAGTGAGTTGGGGGTAAAGACGCAAACCTACTAGAGGACAGACTTGAGGACACGGGGAGGGGGAAGGGTAAGCTGGGACAAAGTGAGGGAGTGACATGGACGTATATACACTACCAAATGTAAAACCGATAGCTAGTGGGAAGCAGCCGCATAGCACAGGGAGATCAGCTCAGTGCTTTGTGACCACCTAGAGGGGTGGGATAGGGAGGGTGGGAGGGAGGGAGATGCAAGAGGGAAGAGATGGGGATATATATATATGTATAGCTGATTCACTTTGTTATAAAGCAGAAACTAACACACCATTGTAAAGCAATTATACTCCAATAAAGATGTTAAAAAAAATAAAGTGAGTTGGGGGGCAAGACAAGGATAGTGTAGGCAGCAATGAGGTGAAAGGTAACCAGCAGGCCAGAGCAGTTAGGGAACAGGCCTAAGAAAATGGAAATGGCTGTGACTGAAAAGTCTTAGTGTTCATTTTAAATCATCAACCAAGTAAGTCAACCTAAATTAATCTGAATTACAGTTTGGGCTACTCCAATATTGCATCTCTTGAGAGACTAGATAAATGCCAAATCCTTACCTATCAAAAGGCTGGAAACTACTTAAATTTACCAGCTATTCACCACTGCCCTTCACTGATATGTTAACTTCTCTCTAGAATGTTTATATGATTGATAACATATAACCACATTACAGAGATAATGACGAAACACTGATGAGGCTGGAAAAACAGGCTCTCATATGCTGATTACAAGGGTGAGGGAGTTGGAGGGGGTTATTTACCACCTTCTGTGCGGGGGTGGGGTGGGGGGGGTGGTATTTAACAGCACCAAAATTTCCACTTTCATTTGGAAATTTCACTTCTAGGACTTAAGGCCAAAAAAGTAACACAAGTAAGCAAAGTATTATACAAGGATATTTGCTGCAGCCCTATTCATAATAGAGAAGGAAAATAAACAGCAACCAAATGTCTACTAATAAAAGACGAATTAAACAAATTCTGGCGCTTCCCTGGTGGCGCAGTGGATAAGACTCTGCACTCCCAATGCAGGGGGCCCAGGTTCAATACCTGGTCAGGGAACTAGATCCCACGTGCACGCTGCAACTAAGAGTTCACATGCCACAACTAAGGAGCCCTCCTGCTGCAACTAAGGAGCCCACATGCCACAACTAAGGAGCTGGTGAGCCACAACTAAGGTGCCTGCCTGTGCAACTAAGACCTGGTAGAACCTAAATATATATATATTTTAAAAAAATCCTGGCATATGTATTCATGAAACCATAAAAATAATTAGATCTATAAATCCTACCATGGAATAATCTGTAAGACAAATTAAGTGAAATAAAACAAGCTACAGAATAAAATAAGTATATAATTTTTGTTTTTAAAAAACTGCATATTTTGGAAAGTCTGGAAGAACGTACACCAGAATGCCCAAGTTCAAATTCTGGCTCTTCCACTTACTAGAAAAGCGATTTTACATTTAGTCCTTCAACTTCAGTGTTCTCATCCATAAAATAAAGAAAAATAGTATCAACTTAAAAGGATTACTTCATATGTATGCTATATGAAATAACTGAATTGAATTAAATATGTAAGGTAACAATGCCTGGCATACAGTAAATGCTCAAAACACTAAGATGATGATGATTATTATTATTACCATCGCCACCCCTGGAAAGTGTAATTAGGGAGGTGACTCATTTACCAAGTTTCATACTTCCATATATAAAGAATTTTTCAGAACAAGCATGTATTACTTTTATAATTAAAAGATACATCTTTATACTCAAGAGAAATGAAAACATGTCCACACAAAGACTTGTATGTGAATGTTCACAGCAGCATTATTCATAATAATAAAAAATTGGAAATAACCTAAATGTCCATCAACTGGTGGACTAAACAAAACAACTATACAAAAATGACTCAACAAAATGTATGGTATATCCATATAATGGAATGCTATTCAGAAATAGAACTACTCATATATACTATGACATGAACAAACCTCCAAACCATCATGCTAAGTGAAAGAAGCAAGACAGAGAGAACACATATTGTATGATTCCATTTAGATAAAATGTCCAGAAAGGGCAAATCTATAGAGGCAGATAGTAGATTAGGGATTGCCTGGATCAGGAGTTGGGAATAGGACTAACAGTTAAGGGACACAAGTGATCTTACGGGGATGATGAAAATGTTCTAAAACTGATTTATGGTAATGGTTACACAACTTGGGTAAATTTACTAGATATCACTAAATTGCACAGAGTAAAATATGCCTCAATGAAGTTGTTGAAACAAAAAAAGAGTTGGAAAAAGATATCCTTGAAAAACATGCATTATTCTATGCTCATACAATGCTTTGCCCCTTGGAAAAGGACTTTCACATGCATTATCCTATTTGACCCTCATAAGAATCATGTGAGGCAGAGTAAGGACCATGCCCTTTGAAGAGAAAAGGAAAATAATGTTCAGAGAAGTTAACATAACTAGCCCATAGCCACTGCAGCATGTAAAGCAACTGGAGCCCAGCTCCTAAACATAACTAACTCAATACAAGTGGCAGCAGAAATGTGCCAAGCCTGCAAGATCCAGGGATAGTCACCAAACAGTGATCACACTTCAGATGAATACTGAAGGACAGAGGCTTTAAAACTTTTTAAAACTTTTTGAATAAGTGTGCATTTAAGAAATTTTATACACTCCGCTAAAAGTGAGATCATTACAGACCAATTCCCAGAAGCAACAAGATATTTCCTTTTCAGTAGCTCATAAAATGCTCAGCACACAACTGGGATTCAATATATGATTCTGACATCTATGGAAAATAATTATAAATTTTAAAAGGCTTTATTTGAATATTATTCTAAATGTATCCTGCATTTTGTTTTGTATAGAAAAACTGGGGAGAAATGACAAGAGACAAAATTCAAACCATAAGCCATATGGAAGATTCTCTCTCTCTCTCTCTTTTTTTTTTTTGTTTGCCAGATGGTTACTTTTTGGCAACCATTTTGCTAAAAAGTATAAAAGGCCACCTTCATCTGCAGTCACCACAGGCTTTCCCAGCATCAGGCAAGGAACTAAGAAAACAAAAACAATGAAAACCTAGTACGATCAACCAATAATTTCCCCACAGCTTTCTCTTACTGACTAGGTGCAGAGAACTACCTAGTAGGAAAGAACTGGTTCTGTGTGAAAAATCCTGTGTCTGTCACACTAAATAGGGTTGATAATGTGGTTGATATTGCTCACTCACATTGGAAAAATAAGCTCAGGCAGGCAAAATGTCAAAGTTTCTTAGCATTTTCTGTTGATCACAGCTAAAAAGATCAAGACTCCTTGAACTGTTAACTAAAACACCTTGCACTAAACCTTGACAACTGAGATTATTTTACCTAATCACGGTCTCTGAAAAGAAATGCCTAGAGATAACTGATAAACTAGAAAAGATATAATATCAGCAAGTTATAAATCTTGGACCATTATAACATATTTGGGATTTACTTTTGTCTTTACACCTGACATTATATTCTTTAGGATTTGGGCACCTAACAGAAGGTAAAGACTATCAGGGGAAAAGCCACAAGCCACAAACAAACAGGGTTTTGGAATTCTAGGCAGACCAAGAAAAGCACTAGAAAACCTGACAAAAAAACCTGAGCTCAACTCTGGCTCCTGAGGCCTTCTCATAGACACACAGATCCAGAACAAGCAAGGCACAATGTACAAGTGGGCTCAATTTTTACATGATTTTATGCACAGACAAAGAGACCTTAGAAAATAGTTCATAAATCCATGGTTGTTGGGGGTAGTACCTCAGAAGATTCACTGTGATATAACTATAGAATCTTAACAAGGGGGCTATGAGCCCAACACCAGGCAGAGAGTACTTCTAAAAGGTCCAGAAACACATTTCCTGTTGCAGTCTGCCAAATAAAAGGTCTGTCTCTATAGGTTGTGGCAGGATTTTCTTTGCCCCTCTTAGCAGTCAGCCCTCTGCAGAGATGGTGGCATGACAAGAAAAAGAATTGTCAAAATGAAGTGAACTGAAGGTAAGTATACAATGGCAGGGTATTAAGACTATCTTTGGTTGGTCAGTTCTGAGTTGTTAGAGGATTTCAGAGTGGGGATGGGAACAGGGATGGGGGCTGGGAGATGGATGGCAGCTCAGGCAAGCCAAGAGCCACGAATGAAAGGTGAGTCCCTTCACATGACCAAGAGCAATAATCTATACCTTGTGAGTCCAATTTTTTAGAAGCATAACACTGTCTTAATTTCCCCTTCCTACTGCCTGAGTACTAAGTAAAGAAACCCTAGTTTAATTTTTTTAGCCCTACCTCAGCTATACTATGGGGTCTTGAGGGATAAACCATTGATCTCTGCTTAAACTAGAGATCTGAAGAACAGATGTCTAGCCCCCTACTGAGGCCTGTTTGGTAGACAACTTAAGCCCCCTGGCCCCACACACATACCCTCCCACTCCATACTTTTTCTTCTACCCTTACTGGGTCCTGACTTACGCCTGGCACCAGTGCTAAATGTTTTATGTGTATCATCTTACCAAAATCTCATAAGAAGTCTGGAAATACGCTTATTATCCTAATTTTAGAAATAAAAACACTGAGTCTTAGAGAGGTTAGGTAAATTGCCCAAGGTCAAACAGCTCATAAAGAGCAAAGCTAAAATACGAACCCAGGAATGTCTGAGTACTAAAGGCACAAGCTCTTAACTACCCTGCCATAGCAGTGGCAGCAATTAGTAAAAGACCTCAAGGGTATGGTTACTTACAGGGGAGAGAGCTGAACTACTTGTGAAGATTTCCTTCCAGGCAAATATGGAAGTTCTATCTTTCTTGAGGGTTGTGGCAGTTGCCTCATACATGGTGGCAGCAGTGGGATCATGGATACAGGTTATCTAGGCTAGCAAATCTGTCCTCAGACAGATGAGAGTATTACCTTCTGCCTTTTTCTAGGTTGATTTTCTAATACCAAGTTGCATATTGATAAGACTCCTTTTTTATTTCATTCCCTCTCCAAATAGGTAATACCCCAATTCATTTCATATTAGGTATCTTCTTTTCAAAATCCCTGTTGGCATCATGCCCCGGCCCAGCCTGGAGATGTGTAGGGACAAAATGCTGGGATGGGTTATCCTCGGACACACCAACTACCTACATAAGAACATGAGGCTGTTTCCCAAAAGCACTAAAATCAAGAAAGTAGATCCCCTGACACAATAGTTTCTCCAAACAACATGAAACAACTCTTTGAGATATCAAATATTGTTCAGTCAAACCTTGTGATTTGAGCCTTGCTATTGGTTGAGTCCCTGCAGTTTGTGCAGTGCCCGGGGTTTTGCTCCAAATCCATCACATTGCATTAGTGCCCTTCCTCCTCACTGCCTACAGAAATAACAGTCTTGAACATGGCATTTGTCCTGCTCTAATTACTTTTTGACATTATTCTTTCTGCTGCCAACGTCCTCCCTCCCTCTTTCTTTCTTCCTTTCTGCCTTAGGGCATCATTAGAATCATCTGAAAAGATCTTTAGGTTCCACCGGTATATATTTTTTTAACTTTTTAATCACAAAATGGTTCCAAGGAGGAGTATGATAGTTCCAAGAAGAAAAGCCACCAGATTCTCAAAACCATTTCCAGAATTTCCCAGCTAGCACAGAGAGAATGGCCAAGAGGAAAATGTCCAGGTTTGAAGTACCTGGACAAATTGTAGCTCTGCCACTCACTAGCTGTGAGACCTTGGGCAAGTCTGATAATCTGTCTCAGTCTTAGTGCTCTATTCAGACAAGTGGAGTTATATCTGATAACCTAACAAGAGCTTCTATGAAGGTCAACTGAGATAATGCATGTGAAAATACTTTGGAAAGGACTGCAGTTGTATTATTATTAAGAGACACAAAAGCAATGACCAATATTGATAAGAATCTCTAAGTCTTTTGTTTTTCATTAAACTTAGTGTGGAGTGACTCAGCAGAGCCGAGCCAAGCCACCCTTTCCAGGTCCATGCCACTGAGCTAGTGGGGATGGGAGGAGGATTTTGGGGCATAGGTGGGCGTCCCTAGACCTGGTGTCTGATCTTTTTTCGTGACCCAGGAAAACTCCTGATCCTTCTCCGGCCCTGAGTTTCCCTTCTGTACAGTAGAGATAAAGATAAACATGCCCAGGGGTAGTCCTGAGACAAGATAGTACTAGTTAGTAGGAAGAGCATGGGGCTTTTTGGAGTTTGACAGCTCAGGGTGCGAATCCCACCCCCTAATAAGCTAGCTGTAAGATCCTGGCCAATCCCTAAATCCTCAAATGTCAAAGCAGAGAAGGATTTTACCTCCATCTCTCAGGCTGCGACTGTGAAATGAGACAACGTACACAAATGTGGGGACGGGGCGGGGGGCGGGGGGCCAGGGAACAAAAAAGAAAAAAAAAAAAAACTTAGTGTGATGGTTAGTTTTACATGTCAACATGGCTGGGCCATCAGATCAAACATTTGGTCAAATATTACTCTGGGTATTTCCATGAAGGTGTTTTTGAATGAAATTAAGATTTAAATTGGTGGACTCTGAATACAGCAGATTGCCCTCAATAATGTGGTTGGGCCTCATCCACATTATTGAAGACCTGAAGAGAACAAAAAGACTGGCCCTCCACTGAGCAAGATATACTCCAGGAGACTGCCTTTGGACTTGAACTGGAACATCAGCTCTCCTGGGTCTGTCAGCCTTCAGACTGGAACTGCAGCGCTGACTTTCCTGGGTCTCCAACCTGCTGGCCCACCCTGCAGATTCTGGACTTGTAAGCTTCCATAATTATGTGAGCCAAATTCGCTACAATAAATCTTTAGTTATCTATCTACATATACATACAAACACACACACATACCCCATACTGGTTCTGTTCCTCTGGAGAATCCTGACTAATATATCTAGGACTTAGTTTTGTTTAGGATTCACAAGGACCATCCTATGCTCTAATAATAAGGGACAGAAACATCATGGATGCAATAAATCCACAGGTTTATCTCCAGAGCTCTCTTTGCTTCAGGATGACAGATCCTGATTTATAAATTACATATGTTCCCAAAGTCACTTTTAAGCCAGCTGCCTGGAACTTAAAAGGCTTTTTTTCCTCAATAATAAAATGGAGCTTAAAGACAAAGGATTGAGAAGCTATCCTTATACGAGTGATTAACACAGTGATTAATATATGTTTGTTAGATAAGTGCAAGAATCAATTTGGTTCTATTTAGAAAATACTTTTGGAAGAAAAGAATACAACATTTATTAAACCCTTCTCATGTGTTAAGTAAGCACTGTACTGGGTGTTTCACATATATTGTTTTATTCAACCTTAATACCTGTAGTACAAAGACAATGTTTCCCATTTCTGCAAATGACAAACTGAGCTCTGAAAGATGAGACAATTTTGGCATAGGTCAAACAAAACTAGAATGTGGTAAAGCTGAGATCAGACTGACTCCATCAACCCATCTCAGACTGTAGGACAGACATACTGAACAGTCTCTACCTTTATACATTAAAAAAAGAAAAAAAAGTAGGGGTGATGAACTATGACAGACATGTTTCCCTTCCTCCACTCATTCCTAGATGTGGGATGGCAAAAAAAAGCACAAAAGGTAGAAAATAAGAAGCACTGGGTAAAGCAGGCTTTGGAAATCTACAGGCTGAGGGGTTTTCAGCAATGTCAATGTGAGCACTATCATTATAGCGAAAGATTGGATGTAAAGAGCAATGTCTTGGCAAACAAGAGTGAGGGTTTTGGTTTTTATTTTTTTAAAGAAAGCAATAGAAAATGCAGTGGTCCCAATGAACTGTAAATGTAGATGGGGGAAAGATGGTTTGTGAGGTGGGAGGAATCTGTTTGGTCTTTGTTGTTAATCTTAACAAGCCAGCACATCCTCTTTGTGCTGACGGCCTCAGGTCCAAGTGATAAGTCAAGCCAAAGCCAAGCCAAAGAGGTCTCTGTCTCCTGCAGCGCTTCCCTTTTCACATCTCAGATGGCCTTCCAGGATCCATCCTTAATTCACATTCTTTCTGCCCCAAATGCACACATGTAACAGGGAAAACTAATTTCACATTTTGTATTGTTGTACATAGCCTGCCAACCAAGGACAGGAACCGGCAGAATGATAAGCAATGAAACAAGAATTGTTTGCTATTAAGCCAAACAAGGTTCATTTCAACTACATTAAAATAGGCCAAGTAGACCAACTGCATGAGAAGATATTTTCCTGCAACAAAGTGTGACAGCAGGTTATTTAAACATAATTACTGTTGGAATTACATCACTGATAAAATGTTGCAACTCCAGTAGTTGCAAAACATACTCCTTCATCTTGATTGTAAAAAATATCCACTTATAACCATGACTTCAGAATAACTCTGTAAGAAGGTATCATTACCCCACTTTATCAGTGAAGAAACTGAGGCTCAGAATGGTAGTCAAATGCTTAAGTGGTCAGAGCTAGGATCTGACTCTAAGTTTTGAGTGTTTTTTTCCTTTCTCAAGTCAATTTCCCAAAGCTATCAAGGTCTTGTTTTATTAGGCCTCTCACTTTCTTGAGGTGTCTTGCTTCTAAGGACACTGTCAGATAAACACTACTGCAGTTGTAGTGTCTTAGACATTCCAATCTAAAGAACAACAAAGTCATGCCTGCCAAGTTCTAAATCATTTAGCGTGGTTTTTCTAGATAATGTAGTCATTGGCACAGGAAGATTAACCTCCAATGATACCGATTTTTTTTTCCTCCAAAATTTTGGGCAACTTGATCTCGTTAATCATTTGTGAAACTGTAAACATTTTGTGAACTAAAAGCAAGAACATTTTCCAGATGAACATTTGAGATGCTAAAGTAGTATGCCACGTTTTCTAAATTTTTTCATTTGTGTAATCAAAAGTGACAGAACCTGCAAAATAATAGTTCTAAATCAAAATGAATATTTATAAACACATAGCTGTATGTGAATTCTATTTTATGGTTTTTTAGTCTATTTTAGGTACAAATACCTACATAAAATCCCCAATTACATTTTGAATTATTATACCTTTCAGAACTTAGCCATTCCAGTTCTACCAATCAGCTTCTTCTTAAACCTAGTACAGGCTGCACACTGAAGGGGAAAGCACACGGATTCTGAGATCAGACAGATCTGGGTTCCAATTCTTGCTCTACTATTTCATACTTTTGACAAGTTACTCAATTGCTTGGAGTCTCACAGCTTTCTCGTACAAAACAGGGATACCATCCCTTAACCTTTAATGGTTATTGTAACATATAAAATAAATGAACTACTGTATCAGGCAAGCTCAGCTCCTGGGATACAGATGGTGTTCAATGAATGCCAATAGGTGCTTAATGAATGCTGTCATAAATTATTTTTAAAACCCTATAAGGAATATGTCTATTGTTCCTCCTATGACCCAGAGAAAGGGAAATGAAAATTATTGATATGACATAAAGTAAAAACTTATTTTCACTTCTAGTATTTCTAGCATTTCAGCATTTATTTCTCCTGAATTTGTTAGAATACAGTTGTAACTGGAAGTGGAATTTAAGATGAAATATTTGGATAAAGGAGTCTACATTAGTTGATTAAATTCAAAAATTTAAATATAGTGTGTATTAAATAGTCTCCAAATTGCTACAAAGCAAAACCATTTTCTACACAGCTTGCATTTCTGCAGCATAGCTTTGAAAGAAACCACTCTGTAATCCCACAGATTATGTCTAAAAATAGGATGATAAGGCCAGCTGTCAGATGCATACGTTGTAGGGAAAATGGGGCCATGAATCT
>NW_006776053.1:1289771-1294299 GCF_000442215.2 Lipotes vexillifer
GTAGGGAAAATGGGGCCAAGAATCTCTCCCCAAAAATCACTGCAACTCTTCTGGCATTTGCTCCCATAAGGATGAAAAATTGAAATCTATTCAATTCTAGCAGCTACTACTTTCTTTTTGGACTAGGACAAAGGTTTGGAATTCTGAAGATTTATGAGGCCTTTTGTGAAATCTCTCCAAATTTGCAAAGTACTGCTCATAACAGGCTTATAACAGAAGTGTCATGCATGATCTGGAATTACTGCCTCAACACAAGCTCATTTTTAAAACACTTTTGCTTTTTTGTGAACACTTCCTGCCAGAGTTATTTAACCTTAAAAAAAAAAAAGATGTAATGTAATGATTGGGACTGAGTTAACTTGCTGGATAGCCTTAGGTACAGTAAGCCCTTTGTGGGCCTCAGTTTTCTCATCTGCTTAATGAGAAAGTTGTGGGAATGTCTGTGCAAGGCTATCTTTCAGCTATGATGCTCTAGGGATTTTCTGAGCCTGAAAATTTCCAGACAGGATGAACAGAAGAGAAAACAAATACCCTTTTGGAGCTAACCTGTGTTAAGGTGCTTTAGTCCAAGAGCTCAGCAACCCTAAAAAGGTGAACAGAAGAAATTTCAATATCTTTTCTGCTGACTGTTAAAGAAGCATAGGGCCAGGACTTCCCTGGTGGTTAAAACTCCACACTCCCAATGCAGGGGGCCTGGGTTCAATCCCTGGACAGGGAACTAGATCTCGCGTGCCGCAACCAAGACCTGGAGCAGCTAGCTAGCTAAGTATTAAGTAAATAAATAAATATTTAAAAAAGAAAGAAAGAAAGAAGCATAGGGCCAATTATTGTGGGTAAGGGTGGGAAGTGTCCTGGTGAGAAGAAAGGAAAGTGCTATCTAGCTGAAAAAAGTGGGCACACGTCAAGAAAATACATACAGCCTGTGTACTATGTAGTCCACAAATACATTCATCCTACTATTACACAACTGACACTTTTCTAGGTGCTAGGGACAGAATGTGAGCTAGAAAGCATTCCTGTCAAGAGTCTCACCAGCATCTCAAGGCAGGCACAGATCGTACCCAGGTCAATTTCAAACCCTGACCCTCAACAGTCAAATGGAAAGACTACAAAAAGGTTCAGCCTCACATCTGGTACACTTAATACGTGCTGGCTATACCTAGAGAATAACCTACCTTACACCAATGCCTTTAAAAGTTGGCAGTTTCAAAGAAAAATAATTGCATAGTTTGAGAGAGGAGCTTTTAGGTGAGATATTGAGGATCAAAATACTATGTCAGGGGGCTTCCCTGGTGGCGCAATGGTTGAGAGTCCACCTGCTGATGCAGGGGTCACAGGTTTGTGCCCTGGTCCGGGAGGATCCCGCATGCCACGGAGCGGCTGGGCCCGTGAGCCACGGCCACTGGGCCTGCACATCCGGAGCCTGTGCTCCGCAATGGGAGAGGCCACAGTGGTGAGAGGCCCGCGTACCGCAAAAAAAATATATATTGTGTCAGCTTTGTGACCACAAAGGAGGAGGTATGGGGATATATGTATATGTATAGCTGATTCACTTTGTTATAATACAGCAGAAACTAACACACCATTGTAAAGCAATTATACTCCAACAGAGATGTTAAAAAAAAATACTATGTCTGCTATTTATAGCACTCATTTCTTGTTTTTGTTTTTTGTGTTTTTCAGGGAATTGTGGTATCATTATTCAAAAGCCAACAGCAGAAAATGCAAGAGAAAGAAGACCTAGTGTCAGAGGTGTCTACTCTGCACTGTAGCTCAGAACCTAAAGGATTTCCTTGTAAAGCAGGAGTCCCCAACCCCCCGGGCCGCCAAGGACTGCTACAGGCCTGCAGCATGTTAGGAACCGGGCCGCACAGCAGGAGGTGAGCAGCGGCTCGCATCACCACCTGAACCATCCCCATCCCCACCTCCCCCAACCACCCCAGGTCTGTGGAAAAACTGTCTCCCACAAAGCCGGTCCCTTGTGCCAAAAAGGATGGGGACTGCTGTTGTAAAGGACAGAGGTTTGGCTACTACCTAACAATGTCACCATGAGGAAACTAAATCTGATATGTTTCTCCCACAAGATTATAGGCTTATTTCTTCCTAAACCTCAGACACACTATATATTGTTGAGACAATCCAAGGACTCGAGGAGTTCATGAGGATTCAATCATTCATTCAACAAATGTTTATTGGGTGCTTACAATCCTCGTGATGGGGGATCAGAGCAAACAAGACTGGCATGGTCACTGCCCTTACAGACAAGTAGAAGGGACAAACATTAAGCAGTTATATAAAGAAATATTTAATTATAATTGTGATAAGTGTAATAACTGTCATAAGTACAGAAAGTATGAGTAACAATGACAGGACCAAACTTGGCCTAGGAGAAGTGGAATAACATTCAAGCAATGGAATATGAGAAGAGTGGGCAGCAAGCAAACTATCCACAGAAAAAAACACATGACTTCTTTATAAAAAATGGTCTAGCCTTTTCTGCTCCCAAAGTCTCAGACATATGTCTCTCCTCAGTGCTCTTAGCACCCTGTACTTCTCGGCACTACTGAGCTGATTTTACTGCAATGTGACAACCAGTTTTATGAATCTGTCTCCCTTACTAAACTGCAAACTCCTCCAGAATAGGGACCTTATCCAACCTATTTCTGTGCCTCTAATACCTAGCATTGGGCTAGATACTCAGTATGCCCTCAGAAAATGGGAATTATTATTACTGCGATTACTGCCCTTCAGTGACCAGTAGATCATTACACAAACTATACAGCTTTGTTCTGTTAATTGAGACCTTTGTCCCACTTCGAAGAGACCCCAACAAGTGTGTCCCAGGAATATATCACCTACCACTGATTCCAACACATGCCACTGCTCTCAGCTCCTTTGCAGTGGTGATTTTTGCTTGTTTACATGGATGATTCAGAGCTATCTTTTCCACTGTTCTGTGGTAACTTCCAATGCAAGACTATCAGCCAAGAGCAGAAATGCCTTAAAAGGTAGTGATATGAAGATCACAAGTTAGGAAAGGGAGAGGGGGTGAAGAGAATTAGGACACGGCTGTAGTGTTCTGTAGGTTAAAACATAGACTCAATGTGTCACAGAAAATTAAATCAGAGGCTGAATATTATTCCCGGTCTCCTGAATAAATGTAAGCAAGGGCCCTGGTACTCTGTCACTGGCTACACTGTAGCCATGCTAGGTCCTCAGTGACATCCAGTTCTACACTCAAGGATCATTCTGAATTGGGGAGGCAAGGTCATTGCTCCTCCAGGCTAAATTCTACAAAGCTCCATTTGCCCCAGACAGAAAAAAGAGGATGTCAACTGCTAAATCCATTTTGATAGCTAGAGGAGGATTAAAGAAACTGCACACATGGTGATGTCCGAATCTGAGCAATGAGATTAACCTGCATGTGGACGGCCTATATCTCACAGAGGTTTAAAACAAACAGATCTGCCATCACGTTTTTCACATCTAGAATTCAAACTGAAAGGGAAGCCCCAAGTGAGATATAGTATTGCACTCTGCTGCCCCAGATTCTAGAGAGACACTAAGACAGGGTCACCGTCCTCTAGAAAGTGTGGAGGAGAAAGACTAGGAAATTATCTACAGTGCCCAAGAAAAGCACAAACAAGGTGCTAAGTGGGAACTCACAGGCAGGAGTGATAAATCTATGTGGAGTGGGGACAGATCTGATGGAAACTTCACAGTCAGAAGTGGCATTAGAGCTCAATTTTGAAGGAGTAGACTCCCAACACACAGAGAAGGGGGAGGAAGTGGCAAGTGCATTCTAGGCAAAAGCAACAGCAAGTACAAAGACATGGCAGCATAAAAGCAGAGGTTGTTTTGAAAATATGAATACTTTTGTGTAGCGTGGGTTTAAGACACATGACAGTGAGTGGCAGGAAAAGAGACTGAGGGACGTTGAGGAAAGCCAGATTTAGAAAGGTCTTATATACTAGGCTAAACAGTTGGACTTCTTCCTGCAGGTGGGAATAACATACATTTAATATTATTAGCTTATTTATTTTGTTAAATACCTGCTATGAACAAGGCAAGGTGTTTTACCTACTTTAGTGCATTTGATGTTCACAACTCCTCATTGTACACACAAGCAAAAAGACTCAAGAGAGGTCAGGTAACCCAAATCAGGTCTGTTTGACTTCAAAGGCTACACAAAATCTCCCAAAAAAAGGATTCCTGGTATAGGAACTCCTAGACTTCTGATTCCAAACAATCTAGGGCTCTTTCCAACATACTATGTACGTTATAATGTAAGTTTCAGAATGCTCTCACTTGGGCCTACAACAAACTGGTGGTATAAAAATGTTCAAGGGGGCTTCCCTGGTGGCGCAGTGGTTGAGAGTCCCCTGCTGATGCAGGGGACACGGGTTCGTGCCCCAGTCCAGGAGGATCCCACATGCCGCAGAGCGGCTGGGCCCGTGAGCCATGGCCGCTGGGCCTGCGCGTCCGGAGCCTGTGCTCCGCAACAGGAGAGGCCACAACAGTGAGAGGC
>NW_006776053.1:1294611-1319057 GCF_000442215.2 Lipotes vexillifer
GATGGAGTCACACAAAGGGTGAGACCAAAACAGTGAGAGGGCCGTGTCCCGCAAAAAAAAAAAAAAAAAAAAAGTTCAAGGAACCCTTGAAATCACTGGCATCAGACCACGTAGGTTCATCTACTCATTCTTAGCAGTCTCTAAAACACAGGAATACTAAGAAATCTAAGATCAATTTTTCTAATGGTCCTTGTCTGAAAGTTTTCTCTCTCCTGACATTACTGCAATATTTTACATCAACAGCTATTTCAGAAGACAAGGTAGCCAGGTTCCCTAAAGCAGAAATAGGAACAGAATGAGACTGTGGCTTAGATACCACCAAATCTGACACCTGGCCGTGAAAATTCAACAGTGAGGACACACGACTTTGTTGAAACATGTCTAGGCTCTGAAGTGCATTAGTTGGTTGAATTTTGATTATGTTATTTAACCTTTCTGAGCCTCAAGTTCCTTATATTAAAAATGTAGTAATAAACACTACCTTTCAGGATAGCTATGAAAGCTAAATAGTATAAATAAGGTGAAGAAGGAAAGACTCAAAGCCTAGAGCATGGTAGGCACCCAAACCTACCTTTCCTACACACACTTACATACATACTTAGCTAGCATTCTGTCTGCCTACTTCATATGATTTTTGTGAGGCTCAAATAGGGTGATGTCTATGGAAGTCCTTAATCAAGTATCAGTAAAAAATAACTGTCATTATAACTAAGCTCAAAACTCTGCTCAGGGCACAGTGATGACTATTTTTTATAATCCTTGTCTTCAAGGGGCTAACCCTCAGATAAGTGAGCTACAAGTATACAAATGAGTGGAATATATAGGTAAGAAGTAGCAGAATTAGTAAGTGCTAGAAGAGTGGTAATGATAGCTAACATAATTGAGCACTTACCATGGGCCAGACCTAGTCTAGGTGCTTTACCTATATTATCTCATTTAATCCTGAAATAAGCCCTATGGAGCACATGCTATTATATGCATAGATGTGGAAACTAAAGCACATGATGGCTAGGTAATTTGATTAAGTTTACACAACTAGTAAGTGGTGATACCAGGATTGAAATGCATGAATTCTGACTCTACAGCTCATACTATTAGAGATGCAGAGGTATGAATTAAAGAAGTGGAGAAATAATATGGTAACAAATAATGGGGTCTATTAATGAACTCATTGAGCACTCATACTGTGTCAGGCCTGGGCTAAGCACTTCATATGTGAGCTCTTACTTAATTCCAAAAACCCTCTGTGAGCTAGACACCATCCCAATTTTACAGATGAGGCAACAGATTTAATGACGTTGGGTTACTTGCTCAAGGTCTCACAGCTACTTACCAGTAAAAAACAGATCTCAAACTTAGCCCTGTCAGTGTGTAAAAGCACATGCTCTTAACCTCTTTGCTCTTTGGATCAGTGGCAGGCAGTAGTGTTCAGGTTGGGCCCTGATGGCCAAAAAGAATTTGAATAGCTGATAATGAGTTGTATGGGATTCCAAAGGGCACAGCATGAACAAAGGATTACACAGAGGAAGTCTGGGGGCTTTAAAATAAAAATACAATCATTTTATTTTGTAATCTCTAAATCATAAGACAGGCTGGATATTCTTTTCTGCCATTAAAAACAACTTTTTAGGGCTTCCCTGGTGGCGCAGTGGTTGAGAGTCCGCCTGCCAATGCAGGGGACACGGGTTCGTGTCCCAGTCCAGGAAGGTCCCACATGCTGCGGAGCGGCTGGGCCCGTGAGCCATGGCCGCTGAGCCTGCGCGTCCGGAGCCTGTGCTCCGCAACGGGAGAGGCCACAACAGTGAGAGGCCCGCGTACCGCCAAAAAAAAATAGTAATCGCATGTATTCTACTGTATATACTTATGTGTAAGTGAAATGAATGACAACATGATATAAGGGATGGGAGGTAGGAATTAGGAATATTTTGTTATTATAAGGTATGCATACTACTTGTGAAATAGTACAGTGTTATTTGAAAGCTGACCTGGATTAGTTGTAAACGTATACTGCAAACTCTAGGGCACCACTAGAAAAAAAGTTAAAAAAGAAGTACAACTGACATACTCAGAAAAGAAAGAAAACAGAATCATATAAAATGCTCACTTAAAACTACAAGAGGCAGAAAAAAATGTGGAAGACAAAATCAAGGACAAATAACAAGGGCAATAAATAGAAAATACTAACAAATATGGTAGATATTAATCCAACTATATCAATTATCACCTTAAACATCTTAAATACACTAATTGAAAGACAGAGATTGTCAGACTGGATCCAAAAACAAGAACCAACTACATGTTGTCTATTGGAAACACACATGTAGACTAAAAGTAAAGGGATGGAGAAAGATATATCATGGTAACATCAATCAAAAGAAAGCAGGTGTGTCATCAAAAAACAAGTGTTTTGATGTTTGAAGTGTTTTAAGGACACCCCTGCCCTGCTTTCTTTTGATTGGTGTTACCATGATGTATCTTTCTCCACCCTTTTACTTTTAGCCAAAAAGACAATAAGTAAGTCTTGGTGAAGATGTGGAGAAAAGGTAAATCTTGTGCACTGTTGGTGGGACTGTAAACTGGTGCAGCCACTATAGAAAACAGTATAGAAGTTCCTCAAAAAGTTAAAAATAGAACTGCTATAAGATCCAACAATTTCACTTCTGGGTATTTACCCAAAGAAAACAAAAACACTAATCTGAATATACATACATACATAACAATCTTCATTGCAGCATTATTTACAATAGGAAGATATGGAAGCAACTTAAGTGCCCATCAATAGACAAGTGGGTAAAAAGATGTGGTTATGTATATAAAACGAAATATTATTTGGTCACTAAAAAAATGAAATCCTGCCATTTGTGACAACATGGATGAATCTAAAGGATATTATACTAAGTAAAATAAGTCAGACAGAGACAAATACTGAACAATCTCACATTTGGAATCTAAAAAACAAAACAAAATGAAACAGATTCACAGACACAAAGAACAAATAGGTGGTTGCCAAAAGAGGGGGGTGGTCGAGTGGATGATATTGGTGGAATGGATGATATTGGTGAAGGGGATTCAGAGGTACAAACCTCCAGTTACATAATATAAGTCATGGGGTTGTAATATACATCATAAGGAGTACGGTCAATAATATTGAAAGCTGTACAGGAAGAGATGGTTACTATACTTACCATGAGGATCATTTCACAATGTATACAAATGTCAAATCATTATGTAGAACACCTGAAACTAACATAATATTGTATGTAACCTATATTTATTTTTTTTAAAGTAAATGAATTGACAGATGGGTAGAGGAACAGATGGATGGATAGATATGGATTAAAGCAGAGTGAAACATTAATGGGAGAATATAAGAGGTGGGCATATGAGTATTCACTCTACAGTCTTTAACTTCTCTGGTGTTTGAAATTTTTATAATAATATTTGGGGAAAAGTTTTTTAAATACTTCAAAAAAGTTATAATTTTTGGAACTGACTGATGAGTACATCAGGGCTCTTTATACCATTCTCTTTACATCTGCATATATTTGGGTATTTCCACAATAAAATTTAAAAACTTTAAAAACAAGTTAACAGGCTAAAAAAAAAAGTAAGAATGGGTATATTAATTTCAGACAAAGCAAATTTCAGAGTGAGGTAAGTTATCAGGGATAACAAAGGGCATTACATAATGATAAAGGCATCAGTACTCCAAAGATAACATAGCAACCCTTAATGTGTATGCACCTAACAACACAGCATCAAAATATGAGGTAAACTCATTATTTAAATTTACAATTCTTTGACCCAAAATGTGGTTGAATACTTATTCATACTGTTTCATTTTTAAATTTTTATTTATGTCTGTGTGTCCAATTTTTATTTTTATTGTGACATATATCAAAAGTATGTGTATGTATAATTTAAATCATAATAATACAGTAAACACTAATTTATAATTTTTTAGCTTATGAAAAAGTATGAGGTAAAAACTGATATTGACAGAACTGCAAAAAGAAACAGATTTGAATCTATTATTATAGTTGGACACTTTAACATCCATCTATCAGAAATGGACAGATCCAACAGCCATAAAATCAGTAAGGACATAGCTGAACTAAACTGAACTACAAATCAACTGAATATAATTGATATTTACAGACTACTTTATCCAACAACAGCATATTACACATTCTTCTCAAGCTCATGTGGAACGTCCGCCAAGATAGACCACATTCTGGATCATAAAACACACCTTAGGGGCTTCCCTGGTGGCACAGTGGTTGAGAGTCCGCCTGCCAATGCAGGGGACACGGGTTCGTGCCCCGGTCTGGGAAGATCCCACATGCCGCGGAGCGGCTGGGCCCGTGAGCCATGGCCGCTGAGCCTGCGCGTCCGGAGCCTGTGCCTGGCAACGGGAGAGGCCACAACAGCGAGAGGCCCGCGTACAGCAAAAAAACAAACAAACAAAAAAAAAAAACACACCTTAACAAACTTAAAAGAACAGAAATCATACAGTGAATGTCTGCTCTCAGATCACAATGGAATTAAACTAGAAATCAATAACAGCAAGATAGCTGGAAAATTACTTAAAATATTTGGAGATTAAACAATACAATTCTAAACACATGGGTCAAAGAAGAAATCTGAAGAGAAAGTTTAAAAATATTTTGAAATATTTTAAAAATGAAAATACAACTTATCAAATGAAATACAACTTATCAAAATTTGTAGGATGCATCAAAAACTGCTTAAAGAAAAATTAATAGCACTGAATGTTTTAGAGTTGAATGTGAATTCAATATTAGAGTTGAAAATTGAATATTAGAAAAGATCTAAAATCAATAATCTAAGCTTCCACCTTAGGAAACTAGAATATGAAGAGCAAATTAAACCCAAAGCAAGCAGAAGAAAAGAAATAATAAGAACTAGAGAAAAAAAAATCAATGAAATCGAAAATAAATCAACAGAGAAAATCAACAAAACCAAAAGCTGGTTCTTTGAAAAGATAAATAAAATCAATAAGCCTCTAGCCAGGCTAAGAAAACAAGGGAGAAGACACAAATTACCAAAATCAGAAATGAAAGAGGTGACATCAGTACAGATCACACAGACATTAGAATAAAGAAATACTATGAACAACTTTATGCCCACAAATTTGATAACCTTAGATGAAATGGACCAATTCCTGGAAAGACATAATCTCCCAAAACTCACACAAGAAGAAATAATCTAAATAGGCTTATTATTAAAGAAATTAAATCAATAATTAATTATCTTCCCAAACAGAAAGCACCAGGCCCAGATGGGTTCACTGGTGAATTCTACAGAACACATAAGAACAAAATTTTACCAATTTTCTATAATCTCTTCCAGAATACAGAAGCAGAAGGAATATTTCTTAACTCACTATGTGAGGCCAGCATTCCAAGACCTTGTAAGAAAATTACAAACCAATTTCTCTCATTAATACGGATATAAAAATCCTCAACAAAATACTAGCAAATGGAATCCAACAATGTAAACAGAATTATACATCATAACCAAATGGAATTTATTCCAGGCATGCAAGGCTGGTTTGTCATTTGAAAATTATTAATATAATCCATCGAATCAACATGCCTAAGGAAAAAAACACTTGATCATATCAACAGATGCAGAAAAAAGCATTTGACAAAATCCAACACCCATTCCCAATAAAAACTCTCAGGAAACTAGGAATAGAAGGGAACTTCCTTAATGTGATAAAGAACATCTGCAAAAAACCTACAGCTAACACCAAACTTAATGATAAGAAACTCAAAGCTTTCCTGCTAAGATTAGGAACAATGCAAGGATGCCCCTCTCACTACTGCTTTTCAACATCACACTGGAAGTCCCAGCTATTGTGATAAGACAGCAAAAAGGAAATAAAAGGTATACAGATTGGGAAGGAAGAAATAAAACTGTCTTTGTTCACAGATGACAAGATCGTCTACGTAGAAAATCCTAAAGAATCAACAAAAAACTCCTGGAACTAATAAGCAGTGATAATAAGGTTTCAGGATACAAGGTTAATAAACAAAAGTCAGTTACTTTCCTATATACCAGTAATGAACAAGTGGAATTTGAAATTAAAAATACATTACCATTTACAATAGCACAACCCTCCCAAAATGAAATACTTAGGTATAAAACTAACAAAATATGTACAAGATCTATATGAGGAAAACTACAAAATCCTGATGAAAAAAATGTCAAAAAAGTACTAGAGAGATATTACATATTCATAGATAGGAAGAGTCAATATCACCAGATACCAGTTCCTCCCACCTTCATTTACAGATTCAATGCAATCTCAGTCAAAATCCCAGCAACTTATTTTGTAGATATCAGCAAACTGATTCTAAAGTTTATATGCAGAGGCAAAAGACCCAGAATGGCCAATACAATATTGAAATAGAAGAACAAAGCTGAAGAACTGACACTATCTGACTTCAAGAATTATTACAAAGTCACAGTAATCAAGACAGTGTGGTATTGGGGAAAGAACAAATAGATTAATGGAACAGAATAGAGAGCCTAGAAACGGACTGACATAAATACAACCAAATGATCTTTGACAAAGGAGTAAAGGCAATAAAATGTAGCAAAGTTAGCCTTCAAGAAATGGTGCTGGAACAACTGGATATCTACATGTAAAAAAAAAAAAAAAAAAAAAAAAAAAAAACATACAGACCTTACACCCTTAACAAAAATTAACTCAAAATGGATCACAGACCTAAATGAAAAACACAAAATTATGAGACTCCTAGAAGATAACACAGGAGAAAACCTAGATGACCTTGTGCATGAAAATGAATTGTTGGGTACAACACCAAAAGCATGACCCATGAAAGAAATAATTAGTAAGCTAGACTTCATTAAAATGAAAAATTTCTGGTCTGCTAAAGACAATGTCATTAGAATGAGATGACCAGACTACGAGAAAATATTGGTGAAAGACACATCTGAGGGCTTCCCTGGTGGCGCAGTGGTTGAGAGTCCGCCTGCTGATGCAGGTGACACGGGTTCGTGCCCCGGTCTGGGAAGATCCCACATGCCACAGGGCAGCTGGGCCCGTGAGCCATGGCCGCTGAGCCTGCGCGTCTGGAGCCTGTGCTCCGCAACGGGAGAGGCCACAACAGTGAGAGGCCCACGTACCGCAAAAAAAAAAAAAGACACATCTGATAAAGGACTGCTATCCAAAATTATAAAAGAAACTCTTAAAACTCCACAATAAGAAAAAACCCTCAACAATAAGAAAATGAACAACCAAATTAAAAAACAGGTGAGAAACCTTACTAGACACCTCACCAAAGAAGATACAGAGATGGCAAGCAAGCATAAGATGTTCAACATCATCTGTCATTAGAGGAGTGCAAGTTAATATGACAAGATATCACTACATACCTGTTAGAATGACTCCCACACCAAAAAAAAAAAAAAAGAGAGAGAGAGAGAGACAATATCATATGCTGGGGAGGATGATGTAGAGCAACCGGAATTCTCATTCCTTGCTGGTAGAAATGCTACCTTGGAAGACAGTTTGGCAGTTGCATACAAACTAAACATACTCATACCATATGATCCAGTAACCACCCTTGGTATTTACCCAAATGAACTGAAAACTTATGTCCACACAAAAACTTACATACAGATGTTTATATACAGCAGCTTTATTCATAACTGCCAAAACTTGGAAGTGGCTAAGATGCCCTTTGGTAGGTGAGTGGATAAACTGTGGTACATCCAGACAAAGGAATTATTATTCAGTGCTAAAAAGAAATGAGCTATCAAGCTATGAAAAGACATGGAGGAAACTTAAATGCATATATTACTAAGTGAAAGAAGCCAATCTAAAAAGGCCACATACTATATGATTCCAACTGTATAACATCTGGAAAAGGCAAAACTATGGAGACAGCAAAAAGATTAGTAGTTGCCAGTGGTTAGGAAGGAGGGAGAGAGGGATGAATAGGCAGAGCACAGAGAATTTTTAGGGCAGTGAAACTATTCTGTAACATACTGCAATGGTAATACACATCACCATCTATTTGTCAAAATCCACAGAACGTACAATACCAAGAGTGAAATCTAAACTATGAGGACTTCCCTGGTGGTCCAGTGGGTAAGACTCCGCACTCCCAATGCAGAGGGCCTGGGTTAGATCCCTGGTCGGGGAACTAGATCCCACATGCGTGCCGCAAGTAAGAGTCCACATGCTACAACATGCCGCAACCAAGAGTCCGAAGGCTGCAATGGAGATCCTGTGTGCTGCAACAGAAATCCTGCACGCCGCAACAAAGACCCCCCGGTGCTACATACATGCATGCATGCATGCATGCATGAATGAATGAATAAATAAAAATATTTTTTAAAAGAGCAGTGGCTGAAACCAGCAATGGTCATTTTATAAATAAATAAATAAACAAACAAACAAAAAAAACTATGGATTTTGGGTGACAATGATGTGTCAGTGTAGGTTTATCAACTGTAACAAATGCATCACTCTGGTACTGGATGTTGATAGTTGGTCGGGGGTCATGCACTTTGGGAACAGGGAGTATATTGGAACTCTCTGTACTTGCCACTCAATTTGGGGGTGAACCTAAAGCTGCTCCAAAAATAAAGTTTATTAGTTAAATAAAATACATATGAAAGAAAAAATACTAATTTTCTAACTTTTCAAGTATTAATAGCTATTGCCTTTAGAAGCCTGGAGAAAAAACAGCGGTACAATTTTTACAAAGAAGAAAACCATATATTCACAATTTTTGAAGTTAAAAAAGGCTCCCTTAAAACTGCCTAAGTGAATTAATCCCTGCCATGTTTTGTCAGTGGGCACTATGACTCTAATGGGAATGGTGACCATGTAAACTTCTAGAAAGTGTGTAATTTCAGTGGCAGGTATCTCCTGAACATGACCTCTCTATATATTTAAAAGGTTAATAGGGACTTCCCTGGTGGTCCAGTGGCTAAGACTGCGTTCCCAATGCAGGGGGCCTGGGTTCAATCCCTGGTCAGGGAACTAGATCCCACATGCCACAACTAAGACCCAGCGCAGCCAAATAAATATTAAAAAAATAATAATAAAGTTTAATAAACCTGCTTGGAGAGGCCTAGTAGTAATTACAAATGGTAAGTCAGGCCAAAACACTGGCCACCAATGGCCTGCATCTGAACCATATCCCTTGGGAGTGCTGGTACCTGCCTAGGTTCAGCCCTCTGTGACCTAGAATTCAGCTCTGGCTTCTTCCTGTGATACAGTCTGACCTCACGTGGGCTCAGCCCATAGCCAAGTACCTTTTTGCCCTATCACCTTCTGCCCAGTAACCACGTGGCTCTGGATCAGTGGATATTCTAAATCTCAACAGCCCTAAGTCCCTCAATGTTACAATCAGCTCCTGAAGATTTTGATGCCCTGAATTTTTAAATGATGTTGAAGTCACCATAACACAACTCTGAACTGAATCTCTTTTTAAAGTTAAAATGCCCAAGAATGATTTGATACTTTAAAGGGAAAAAAGGGGTATAAACACCACCACCATTCTCTGAACACTGGCAATGCCCTTGAGAGGCACTGGAAGTGCGTTAGTGAAGACAGCAAATAGGTAATACAAAGAGACAGCTTTGGAGCCACACCAAAACAAAAACAAAATCCATACACACCAAAACCAAAACAAAACAAAACCCCACAAAAAACCTGAGTTAGATTACTGGCTCTGTCTTAGGAATCTTGAAGAAGCTACTACTTAACCTCTCTGTACCTCAGTTTTCCTCACTTGTATAAAGGAGGAAATGACAATGCCAACTTAGTAAGGATGTTATTAAGAATTCAAAGTAACAGTTTTGCATAACAGTTTTGCAAAGTCCCATCTTTACCCTTGATGTGATCCATGAGAAGACAAAATGGGAGAGAAAAAGTAGGCCTTATCATATATCTAAAGAAATTATACAGAATCCCTGCTTTAATTATATAATCAAATGACTAACATTGGACCAGTCTCTTCACAAAAAAATGAGTATTTTCTTGGCAGCCACAGGAGTAATGTTTTATGACCCATGCCTTCGACCCAATCCTACCCACGTGATTTTACCCTTTTCCCTAGCAGACACTGGGGCACCTAACTATTTTTGCCTACCCAAGAAACAAGGAGGTCCAGAAGCTTTGGAGAGCCAACCCAGTTCAAGCTCAAAAGAGAAAAAAACCTATGTCCAAGTCATGGCAGAAGAAAAAAAGGAAAAACAAAAACAAAACCCAGCAGGTTAATAAAGGAAGCTAGCAGAAGATTAAACTCCTGTTTTTCACTGAAAAGCAACTGCATAAAGACTAAAAACATGAATCTGTACTGATTAAAAAAGTGTTGGAGGTGGGACTTCCCCCATGGTGCTGAGAATCCGCCTGCCAATGCAGGAGACATGGGTTTGATCCCTGCGCCGGGAGGATCCCACATGCCGCGGAGCAACTAAGCCCGTGTGCCACTGCTACTAAGCCTGCGCTCTAGAGCCCTTGAGCCACAACTACTGACCCCACGTGCTGCAACTACTGAGCCCGAGTGCTGCAATTACTGAAGCCCGCACACCTTGAGCCCGTGCTCTGCAACAAGAGAAGCCACCGCAACGAGAAGCCTGTGCACTGCCACGAAGAGGAGCTCCCACTCACTGCAACTACAGAAAGCCCACGCACAGCAACGAAGACCCAACGCAGCCAAAAAAAAAAAAAAAAGGTGTCGAAGGTATCCTAGACAAACCCCACACTACACAGGAATAAGAAAGCAGCTCTATTTCCAGTGTTGGGTTTTCAAAGGTTTCCATCCTATGACATAACCCTTTATTCTTAAAGCCTAGGAATGTCCCCTTCTACACAGTCTCATCAACTTAGAGCTCCAATTCGGCTCTGAGGTGAAGGTACGATTTTTAAAGGTAGGTATAGGGTAGCTTCTATCCCAACCTCAGCCACTACCTGACTTTGTGATTGTTTAAGAATCATTTCTTCTCTCTGAGCCTCAATGTTTCTTTTCTGTAAAACAAGGATAATACACAAAATAGTTTTTGGGGGCACTGTAACTGTCCTGTGCCCTGATTGTTCCGTATCCTAATTTTAAGAAATAAAAATAATAAATGAAAACAATAGGGATAATAACTTTCCCCTCACAGAACTGTCGTGAGAATTAAACTAAAACCTATGTCAAAAGGGCCTAGAGGGCTTCCCTGGTGGCGCAGTGGTTAAGAGTCTGCCTGCCAATGCAGGGTACACGGGTTTGAGCCCTGGTCCAGGAAGATCCCACATGTCGCGGAGCAACTAAGCCCATGCACCACAACTACCAAGCCTGCGCTCTAGAGCCCGAGCACCACAACTACTGAAGCCCATGTGCCACAACTACTGAGGCTGTGCTCTAGAGCCTGAGTACCACAACTACTGAAGCCCATGTGCCACAACTACTGAAGCCCACACGCCTAGAGCCCATGCTCCGCAACAAGAGAAGCCACCGCAATAAGAGGCCCGCACACTGCAACAACAGTGGCCCCCGCTGCTGTAACTGAAGAAAAGCCTGCATGCAGCAACAAAGACTCAACACAGCCAAAAAATAAATTAAATTAAATTAGATTAAAAGGCGGGGGGGCGGGGGGCAGGTAAAGCAGCAGTCCCCAACCTTTTTGGCACCAGGGACCAGTTTCCTGGAAGACAATTTTTCCACAGACCAGGGTGGCGGTGTGGAAATGGTTCAGGCGGTAATGCCACCGATGGGGAGTGATGGGCAGCGACCGATGGGGAGTGATGGGCAGCGGCAGATGAAGCTTTGCTTGCTCGCCAGCCACTCACCTCCTGCTGTGCGGCCTGGTTCCTAACAGGCCATGGACCGAGGGTTAGGGACCCCCTAGCCTAGAGTACAGTGCATGGCTAGCTCATAGTAAACAACAGGCATCAATTCCCTACCCTTTCCCTTTGATACAGCCTTATCCTCCAGCAGGAGAGGACATGATTTCTCCTTTTAGCAAAATTAACTCAACCAGTACTGTAACCAGGTCAGAAAACGGCAGGGCTGGACTCAGATGCTAGATATATTTCCTGTCTTATATCTGAGCACTGACTCCAAGTTACATTGCAACAGCTCACTTTTGAGAGGCCACATTCTCACTCTCATAAGCTAGGTATCACACAGCTATTATTTTAAGAAGCCAAGATTAGCTTAGGGGTAGGCTGAGTAACAAGATACAAGTGCTTTGGGAAACTGCTGGTTCGCAGTACAACTAATGAGTAATATCAACTGCATGCTGTCCAAGATATGGAAGACAACGCCAAGTGGCCAACAGCTCTTTGAAAAAGGCAGAGGACATAATCAGGGGAAGAATATTTCTGTCCCATCCTACAGCCTCTGCTTTGAAAATTTACATTTTATATAATCATTATTAAAGGTCATTTTTGGTGTTTTCATTTTTGTTCACTTTCACTGAAGCTTATAATCACTAGAAAAGCTATACAATGTGGTATCAAGGAAGGGCTTTGGAATCATTAGCAATGGTTTAAGTCCCAGCTCTGCTATTTCCTTGCTATGTGACAAATGACAAGTCATAACCTCTCCGAGCCTCAGATTTCTCCCCTATAATGTTTTCTCAAAGTTCAGATTGTCCCTTCAGTGGGTTTTAAAAGCAATTTAGTGGCTTGTAAATAACATTTTTTAAGTTAAAAAAAAAAAAAAAAAAAGCAGATGACTACACCTAATAAGGACAAGTACTATACCATGAAAGTATGGTTTCAGATATAGATATTGATACACAGATATATATACAAATACGTGTATAATGGATTACAATATAAAATATATTTCTTACAGAGGATAATGGTCAAAACCATTTGAACACAACTGACCTATAAAATGAAACTATCAGGTGTGTAATGTTATATTCGGTATTTTTCACAGTATTTGAAAAAATCAAATAATATGGGATAAATGTTAGCAATTAACCCTACTAGAGTCAGAATACCTGAATACAACCTTATTTAAGAATACTGGGAAGGGGGGACTTTCCTGGTGGTCCAGTGGTAAAGAATCCGCCTTAAAATGCAGGGGGTGTGGGTTCGATCCCTGGTCAGGGAACTAAGATCCCACATGCCGCGGGGCAACTAAGCCTGCAGGCCACAACTACTGAGCTCTTGCGCCTCAACTAGAGAGCCTGAATGCCGCAAACTACAGAGTCCACACACCCTGGAGCCTGCGCGCCACAACTAGAGAAGAGAAAACCTGCACACCACAACTAGAGAGAAGCCCGTGCACCACAAAGAAGAGCCTGCACACTGCAACGGAAGATCTCGCATGCCTCAACGAAAATCCCGCATGCCACAACTAAGACCTGACGCAGCCATACATACATACATACATACATAATCTTAAAAAAAAAAAAAAAAGAATACTGGCAAACGGACTTCCCTGGTGGTCCAGTGGTAAAGAATCTGCCTTCCAACGCAGGGGAGGCGGGTTCAATCCCTGGTTGGGGAACTAAGATCCCACATGCCACGGGGTAGCTAAGCCCGTGTGCCACAACTACTGAGCCAGCAGGCCTCAACTAGAGACAGAAAATAGAAGGAAGCCCGCATGCCACAGTGAAGAGCCCACGCACCTCAACAAATATCATGCACGCCACAACTAAGACCCGACACGGCCAAAAAATAAAAAGAATACTGGGAAAGTTCCTCTTTACTTGTCAATTTCAGATTCCCATCAGTATGCCCTTAAGTATATTATATAAATGAAACAGCCATCATCAACTGCCAAGAACACGTCCTTCAAAGTTACTGACACAGAAAGATCAGGTCTAATTAAGAACTGAATTTTAGCCTAAATTAATACAGAAAACCAGCATACAAAACCCTATCCACACAACAGTGATGTTGTGAAAACAACAAGACTCCTGTTGAACGAGCCCTCTTTGATGTGGAAAGAGCAATGCAACCAATGGTTGCCCCAGCATTCTTGTAAAAGAAGTATCATTCTGCTAGGACACCTAGAGCTGGCCACTAACATGTGAAAGCCTTGGCAAAGTCTCCAGCTTGGGAAGGACTCCAGTTAAAGGTAGTGTCAGGGGAATTCACTAGCAGTCCAGTGGTTAGGACTCTGTGCTTCCACTGCAGGGGGCACGGGAACTAAGATCCCGCATGCCTCCCAGAGCAGCCCAAAATAAATAAATTTAATTTAATTAAAAAAAAAAAAAGGTAGTGTCAGGAGGACTCTTATGCTTAAAACCTTCCAATCTCCTACCTTTGGGGAAAACTCCAAATTTCTTATCAGAGCTCACAAGGCCCTACATGATAGGATCCCATCCCAGCTCTCCAACATTATCTCCTTACCTGCATTCACTCCACTTTAGCCATGCTACTCTTTCTGCTCCTCAAACACACCAAACTCAATCCTATCTTAGAGCTCTTATATCTCGTTCTCATTGCTCAGATCACACTTCTTTTAGCTCTTTATCCTCTAGGATTCTTCTTGTCATCGTTTGGCTCTCAGCTTGTATATTTTACTTCCTCAGGGAAGCATTCCTGGGTATTTCCTCATTTAAGGAGTCCCTCATCCAAATCTACCCCCGAGGCATTGTCCATCATCACATTACCCTATTTTATTTTCCTCATAGCATGGTTTCCTGTTTTACTTTATATTACTTTGTAAACTTATTTCTCTGTCTCCTCACTAGCATGCAAGATCCATAAGAATCTGTTCTGGTTTATTCTTGACTCACCCTAGCACCTAGAACAGTATCATTCATACATGTATGAGGAACATCGATTCGTTTGTTCTAGTGCATTCATTTAACTGCACTTACAAAATAACCTAAGAAAGAGAATTTACATACACAGGAATATCTGTGAACTGAGTTCAACAAGGGGTTGTTCAGCTAAAGATCTATAATGTGCAAAGCTTTCCTCTGAGTATTCACTCATGAACCATCTCTATCACAGGGCTATAGCTCCTGATGCCTAATGAAAGAATATCTGATTTGGAATCAATGCTTAGCCTTAATCTCCTGCTTCCAAACCCACTGATCATCACCTCATTATCGAGTTTGCATAATGGCTCTGGAGCCAAAAGAGACAAGGGTTCAAATCTCAGTTGTATCTTTTACATGCATGCTATGAGGTCCTGAACAAGTTATCTATTAAATGAAGATAACAATACTTATCTCAGAGCTGTTTTGAAAGTTAAATAATGTATATAAAACATCTGTCACAGTGTCTTGCCTATAATAAAAATCCAATAAAATTAGCTATTATTCTGTTATTATTAATTCACATTTTTTTCCAACTAATTTTTATTGATGTCTACTTCCTAAACAAGAGGCACAGGCACAATTCAAAAGGAATTTACTACAGTCCCTGCCCAGGAAGAGCTCACAGTGTAATAGGAAAAGATAAATCCATAAAAAATAAATAGAATTATGTTTTAAGTCTCATCCAAGAAGCCTGAAAAGAATCTGCCCTTCTCTAGCAAATCTGATATTAGGGCCTAGTTAACCTCTAAAGTAAAAAGGCATACCAAAACCCTTCCAACTGATAAAATGGAATAGTTTTTAAGATGGGTCAGACAGCTCTGTAAAGAAGCCCTCACAAGATTACAAGAAGAATCGTCAAGAATGATTGTCTTAATAGCCACAAGGTGGGAGCAACTAAGTGTCCATCGACAGATGAAAGGATAAACAAAATGCGGTCTATATGTACAACAGAACGGAATATTATTCAACCTTACAAAGGAAGGAAATTCTGACACATGCTACAACATGAATGACCCTAGAGGACATTAAGCTAAGTGAAGTAACCCAGTCACAAAATGACAAGTACTGTATGATTCTACTTTTATGAGGTATCTTGAATAGTCAAATTCATAGAGACAGAAAGAATGGTGGTTGCCAGGGCCTGGGGGAGGAAGGAATAAGAAGTTAATGTTAGGTACAGAGTTTCAGTTTGGGGAAATAAAAATATTCTGGTGGGGATGATTATACAACAATGTGAATGTACCTAATGCTACAGACGTTAAAATGGTAAATTTTAAACTTTACGTATATTTTACCACAACTTAAAAAAAGGAATGATTGTTCTGTAGTTTACAGAAAGAGAGGGTGTGCATCCCTTCTTTTCTGACTTTGATCATTGTTATATCCCACAGCATATCAACCCAGCTTCTCCAGGTTAAGACAAGAGAAAAATTCCTGGGCAGTCCCCATATATAGGATGCTGTGTAACATCTAAGAAATTACAAATACTTAAACATCCAAACCCAGAATTTACAGCAAAACAGACAGACGCTATACACTGACCATGGATTTATTTCCACAAGTGTAAGAAAGGCAGAAAATAAAACAAAGTATTTATATGTCTAAACACCAGTTTAGGATTATATAAGCTAATTCCTTTATTGCTTCAATTTTTTAAAAAATAGTGTTAATTTGCATTAAACAAAGTAACTTTCATATACTAAACAAAAATTTCACAACCGACAGTCCAAATAATGGCCTCATTTCCTAGTGGCCCAGAAAGACAGGAAATAATCCCAAGGACCCTAGTTCAGACAGACTAGAGAGAGTAGACTGTGCCTATCTTGCATAAAGGCTATGTCACAGTTCAGTGGGATCCTATACTTTGGTAGCTTCCCCCCAGCAGTCCCCTATGTGACTAAGGACTAGGATAAGAGTGACAGCTTCACAAAGGCGATAAGAGATAAAGCTTCTTCCTAGCACATTCAAAGACTCCAGAATCCAAAACTTAACTTCTCTGCTGTCCATCCATCCAATTTTCATTAAGAGCAATTTGTATCATCTAGGAAGCTTCAAAGTCAAATGTTACCTTTATTTTTACCTTATCAAATCCATAAAATCACGGCCAGGGTGTGGTCTGGACATGGGCCTTGGTTAAGGTCACAAAAATTCTCAAATCAAATAATTGGGTTAAGTTAGAGCAAAGTCCATCAACAGTAAGATGACAGATTTCAGGCAAAGTCGGCTTCCTTCTTGCATTTCAAGAAGGCAAGCATTGTTCCTAATACTAGTACATAGGTGTAAGTAACCTCTGAGTGGGTAATGCCACCAAACAAAAGCAACACCTTCAAAGTCTCTCTCAGTGACTAGAGGCAGCCAGACACTCAAACTGCCAGTCCTGAATTACGGCCTCTGAATGGTGAGGGCTTCACATTTCACTGATCAGGGCACAGCCCAATCAGAAGACAAACCCCTGCACTGCCAGGGACCAGCAAATCCGCTTTCTTCCAGTGTGCACATGACTGAATGTGCTTCTGTCCATCATCTGGGTCATATATAGTTCAATGCGAGCTGAGCAGACAGGGCTGCAAGGAAATCTGGCGCGGTTCAATACCTCATCTAGTCTGGGTTCCAGTATCTAATTTTTTTTTACTGACAAACTCATTTCTCTACCGGGACAGGATGCTGTGCTGGCTGGGACTTCCATTTCTACAGCAAGAATCCTATCTGGAAACAGAGAAGTTGTCCTCTAAGCCACAGCAGCTCGAACTTTTTTGATTGTTGTTGCTGCTTTCTCCCATCACCCCCACCCCCCTTTGACAAAGATCCAACTGTAAAAAGTCTTACGTAACAGTTCAGGACTACTTCGGTTCTTTTACTGGGTAAGCACTTTCAATTTTTTTTTTTTTTTTTTTTAACTAAAAACCATTTTAACATTGAATCTGTTGAGAGGCTTGACTAAAATCTTTTAAGTAATTTGTGTGGTGAAATACTGTCAGTGGATTTTTTAGTCTCATTTCTGCACGTGCTCCTTTGTTCTCAGAACAGAAGCTTTTTATACACACCCCATAACGCAGCTGGAGAGAGTTATGAAGTCAGTTATTATAAGGAACACAAAGGTTGCTTTGCATTCTTTGCCTTTAGATAATTAATTTTGTATTTGTTTTCTTAAAACGAAGTATTAAAGAAGAGAGAAAGTGAATAAACAAAAGAATAAACTGTTGGAAAATCTAGCAAAGTTTGAAGTTTTTACCACCTTTTTTCTATCTGTAGTTTTGTGTAGCCAAACACTTGTGCTGCCTGGGGCGGTGGGGGTAGAGGCAAGCGTAGACAGAGAGGAACTAAGCCAGACATGGACAAAGGCATGAGCCAAAACCAGACAGTCCTGGCCGTTCGATAGGCCAGCAGTGGGTGAGACAGGTCAGCCAGCTGCAGGGGCGGGAGAGGGGGGAAAGGGGCATGGATGTGTGAGGTGCTCATGCGTGCGATCGTGACTAGATTCTGAAACTGCCAGCCATTTTCCCAGCTATGCTTTGTGCAATCTAAAGGAATGCATCTCCTCTGAAGCAGTCTTGCCAGAGTCCAGTGATAGCGAGGAGTGTGATAAATACCACAACATATGTAATCAGAAAATACTGGGATCTGGGGTGGGCAAGAGGGAATGCAGAGGGTGTGGAAATTTTTTAGTGATCTGGAATGTGTTGAGTGACAGGAAGTGCCCCAAGCTCTCCCCCCCTCAACTCTTCTCAGTCGCGCCTGCTTTTGTCTAACTCTTGTAATCTACACACTACTGCTTACAAAGCTGTCTGAGTTTAAGACAAAAAGAAACATAAAAGGCTCTCCCGTTGCACAGTACCTGCAATATGGAAGGAATGTAAAAAGCATGGCCCTTTAAGCCTGTGGACATTTTTTCAGGTATACAGGAGAAAGATAATATAACAATTTTCCAAGGATAATGAAATCATGAATTATAGTCAAGCTTCCAAATCTAATTTTTAAAATCCTGATTCTGCTATACTTACAAATGCTTAAGTTGGTTCCTAATTTGAAGGAGGCTTGTTTGTTTGGTTAATACATCGCATTTGAAGTTGTTTCTATTCTCTCTTTATAAATTTGTGCTTTGGGAGGAAAAAATGCAAATAAGTAGAATGCTCTGAAAAAAAGGAGATTTTTCCCTTCAATGGTTGGAAAGTATTTTAAAGGTTGGTTTCTTGGAAAAAGCAGCTCCCTCTCTCTCATTTTTGCATGTATGCTATAAAGATAACTTTATGCCATTATAAATGTAAGGTAGAAAACTTTTGACAGAAAAAAATAGTGTTCTAAGAGAAAAACAACTTAGCATTTTCCCAAACTTCCATATTATCAACAGAAACACTAAACTTAAGAGAAAAGTAGCCAAATAGTTGAATGGCTAACTCTACTTTTGGAAGACGAAATGGAAAATTAAGTGTGAATAAAATGATACTTGGGAATGTTTCTACCTCCTACTACAAAAGATGTTAGTGGTCAGCCCAGGAGTTAATCTTTCCTAGTGTGGCTCTGAGCCTTCATGCCGAGCAGACGTTATTCACATGACGATTCGAAAAGTCCATTCATATATCTCACTACCTGGATTTGAATAGAAACCAGACAGCAATTCTTTAGTTCCAGCCACCATTCGCCCCACTGGACAATAGCGATTTGTTAGCACAGAGTCACAGGCTGTGGGACACAAAGCTTGGAGCTGCAAAAAGATGTGGGATTCAGAGAACAGGAAATTACAGGCCCGATGCACTCCTGGCAGCTCTAAGAATACAAAAAAAAAAAAAAAAAAAAAAGGCAACACAGCGATGCCATGTTTAAGAGCTACTTCTAGCGTTTTAAACCACGTCCAATGTCATAAAAGCTCTATTGTTGGAGTATATAAAGTCACGAGTTCCATGTGCTCTCTTTTCTCACTACAGCGAACTTCATTCAATGCCTTGGCATAGTCAGAAAAATCAAAAGCACCCAGAGTCGATTAGTTGTGAGCTCTGATAGAAAGGAGAGGAGCATTTTACAACTAAAATGACAGAGAAAAATATGCTACTTAGTAACACATAATAAAATTAATATATTTTACAAATTATTTCATAAGGCCAGACAATCAAAATGAAACCAAATCTATCAAGACTCCAGGGAAATGAATTTTTCTTCAAAATATCATATGAAATCTACTATTTAATTCCATCAAAAGTTTCTTCAGAAGACACATATCAATTTAAAAACTCATCTTACACAGAACATTTCTGAGTTCTGGGTTGTATTTTCCAAAACAAAGAACTAAAATCAAAGCCTTGAGGATTTATTTTGAAATATTAGAAAGGAAAACTATATTTTCTTTTGTTGGTTATCAAATTATTATAGCTCCCTGGCTAAATTTAGAAACTATCTCCCTCTCTTTAGATATAAAAAATGAAATTAATGGACATTCTAGATGAGGGGAGAGGGATAATTCTCCAATCTCAATGAGCAGTGGAAAACAGTTCATGGGTTCCTGTCCAGGCCCTCAAGCCTCAACCTGAGCATCAAGGGGCCAGAATGGTGTCCATTTCAACAGGAGTAGCCCCTGCACAAGAAAGTTGTAAATGGTTCTGTTCTTCTGTGATCCATTAGCAAACACAAGTCCCAAATGATATCATACCTGAAATACTCATCAAATGAGATCATGAATAATCAAAAAATACTTTGGAAATATGAACTGTTCTATTCTATTTGGTCCTATGGCTTTAGGATAAATACATGCCGAAGTTTATGTTGCTGGAAAACCAATCAGCAACTTTTAAACTACTAATTATTGGATTTCCTCAAATTCTATCATTACTCATCAAACACAAGAATCAATTACTACCTCAAACTGTGCTATAATGACATGTGGCTATTTTTATTTGAATTTAGTCAAAATTAAATAAAATTTAAAATTCGGTTCCACAGTTGCACTAGCTACATTTCAAGCACTAAACAGCCCCACGTAACTAGTGGCTATTATACTGGACAATGCAGAAACTGGACATTTCCAACTGCAGGAAGTTCTATTGGACAGTATTGATCTAGAGCATATTTATATCCAGAACACCTGTTTTCAACTGCACACCCAGCGAGACATGAAAGAAAGTGATCTTTAAGCAAAAAATACAATGACAAGACAAGGTAGCTAGCACTATGATACTTGAGAGATGTCTAAAAAAGCATTTTGAAAACAAAGGTTTCATTTTTTTCCTTGGTCTGTAATAAAGGTTATGAAGAATATTAAGATGGTAGCAGCAGACAGGTAACAGTGGCCAGAGTAATTAAAATGTTCCAGAATGGCATTTAGTGTTACGACTACATGTCTTAACCTCCAAATCTACCATCAAATAATCAGACATGATAAACATGAATATGAAGTCCTTCAATTTGGATGCATTTTCAACCCATCCTATGCCTGCTAGATGCAAGAAACTGGATCTTAGGGGTCAAGTGGACATGGGTTGGAATCCTGGCTCTGCCACTTATTTACTATGTGATCCTGAATAAGTCATTTCCTCTCTTTGTCTCAGACTTCTCATGTATAAACCACGAATATTAATGCCTTCCTGACAGTCGTTATAAGGTTCAAGGATCATATATATAAAAGATCTTGAACTGCTCCTGGCACATTGGAAAACACCCTGGAAATGTCAATTCTGTAAAAACACAGTAAGGGCTTGAGGTTCAATTCATTGTCTGAGACTCTTCCCAAACACAGGGAATGGAAATAGAAGGGTTCCAGGCTGCTTTATAGTACAGGCCATTCTCTGTTTAAATTTTAATTAAAACAAACATGAAGATGAAAGCTGTCAACACTGCACAAAGAATCTCACAAAGTCTTAGAAATATTAGATGAACTGACTGAATGAATATAGGAAAATTATCATTTGAAAAGTGAGGTGGAACATCAGATTTTAATATCATGTGGTGTATTTAATACTGATACTAATTTAATACTATTATGTATACAAGAATCCTTTTCTTAAATTAAGAAATAATATTTCCTGGAGACTTTTTTGGAATAAGCTTTCTAGTAATTCTTCTTGGTGATTAAAACAGAAACATGAAAATTCTAATATTGCCTATGACTAAGAAATTAAAATAGCCTCCTGCAGGTATGGGAAAGAAAATTCATGTCTTTTAAAATCAAAACCATACACTTGAAACTAACACAACATTGTAAATCAACTATACTCCAATAAAAAATTTTAAAAATAAAACCAAAGCCATAGAAGGAATTCCTAGGCAAGATCTGTACTACATCTGTAGACTCATTTTAAAGTTGAAAGTAATCTAGCAGAAACTAGAAAAAGTTGGTGTTTCTTAATGATGATGCCAAATAACTGAAAAATGCTGAACATGCCACAAAATCTTTTCAGAGTACGAAAGGCAAGAGATTTTCCAAAGCAAACAGCAGAACAACATTATAGGGGAGATAATGTGGTACAGTGTAAAATCTGAAAAGGTAGGTTCATAATCCCAGAAACTGGCTGGATTAGATATGACATGAAATTTTAGCTCTGCCACTATCTAGCTAGGCGATTTTTAACAAAGTCACTTCCAAGTCTTTGTTACCAGTGGTGGTCCAAAAAACATATCTATACTGGAGGCTAAATGACAGACAGCAATTTCGATTTGCAAGAGGGTATTCAAATATTTATCAAGCACAGTGCCAGACCCAGGTTGAATGATGAACAAAATAGATACAGAAGCTGCCCTCTTGGAGCTGATAAGCTATTAACTGAGATAACCATGGCTAGAGGCCATCTCATTTAAAAAATGGTAGGGATCTGAGTTCAGAAACTTTGAGAATGGACCCAATGATTTGGAGAAACTGCCGTGCCATCCTTCGAAGCTGAACTAACATAGTTCATAAGAATATGAAAGAAGGTACACCCTCAGCTCCGTTTGATTCAAGCAAAGAGAGATGGTAAACTACAAGACCTTAATGGATTTCAAGCCATTATGGAAACAAAATACTGGGTTGGCCAAAAAGATCCTTCGGTTTTTAAATAAAAATAAAAGACACATTTTTCATTTTCACCAAGAACTTTATTGAACAACGTATTCACCGTTTTGCTCCACTACCTTCTGCCATTTTTCAGGCAACTTTGTAATCCCATCTTCCCAAAACTTTTTAATCTTTTTGAGCAAAGAACTGTTCCAGGTGCCTTTTACAGTCTTCCACGGAATTGAAATTTTTCCCATTAAGAGAATTTTGTGGTATTTCCCTGGTGGTGCAGTGGTTAAGTCTCCGCACTCCCAATGCAGGGGCCCTAGTTCAATCCCTGGTCAGGGAACTAGATCCCACATGCATGCCGCAACGAAGAGCTCGCAGGCCTCAACTAAGGAGCTGGCAAGCCACAACTAACGAGCCCATCTGCCGCAACTAAGACCCAGCGCAACCAAATAAATAAATAAATAAATATTTTTTAAAACAACAAATTTAAAAATTAAAAAAAAGAGAGAGAGAATTTTGTAAAGACCAAAATAAATGGAAATCCGAAGGTGCAACGTCTGGTGAATATGGCAGATGAATCAGAACTTCCCAGCCAGCTGTAACAGTTTTTGCCTGGTCATCAAAGAAACATGCGGTCTTGCATTACCCTGATGGAAGATTATGTGTTTTCTGTTGACTAATTCCAGATGCTCTTCGTCGGGTGCTGCTTTCAGTTGGTCTCACTGGGAGCAGTACTTGTTGGAATTCATCGTTTGGTTTTCAGGAAGGAGCTCATAATAGAGGACTCCCTTCCAATCCCACCATATACACAACATCACCTTCTTTGGATGAAGACCAGCCTTTGGTGTGGTTGGTGGTGGTTCATTTCGCTTGCCCCACAATCTCTTCTGTTCCACATTATTGTACACTATCCGCTTTTCATCACCCGTCACAACTGGTTTTAAAAACGGAATGTTTTTCTTATGTTTAAGTAGAGAATTGCATGTGGAAATATGGTCAAAAAGGGTTTTTTTGCTTAACTTATGTGGAACCCAAACATCAAAGCGACTGACATAACCAAGCTGGTGCAAATGATTTTCAGCGCTCGATTTGGATATTTTGAGTATGTCGGCTATCTCCCGCGTGGTATAATGTTGATTGTTCTCAATTAATGTCTCAATTGGATCGCTATCAACTTCAATTGGTCTATCCGACCGTGGAGCATCATCCAGCGAGAAATCTCCAGCATAAAACTGCGCAAACCACTTCTAACACATTTGATCAGTCACAGCACCTTCTCCACACACTGCACAAATCTTTTTTTGCGTTTCAGCTGCATTTTTACCTTTCTTGAAATAATAAAGCATAATATGCTGAAAATGTTGCTTTTTTCTTCCATCTTCAATATTAAAATGGCTACATAAAAATTCACCAATTTTGATAAGCTGTTTTTTTAAATGCACGCTGATACGACAGCTGTCACAATATAAGCTAACAAAATCGTTTCGAATGAGGTTAAAGACAACAAAGTGCTACTAGAACCATCTTACAGAAAAACCGAATGAAATTTTTGGCCAACCCAACACCTTCAAACAAACATAGGGTGGTTTCACAGTGACCATTACTCAGATCTGTGGCAAACCACTATCTCATACAAAAATTCAGTCTCCTTTTGATAGGTGATGATTAAAAACAAGAAAATTTCTGGAGGGGAAAG
>NW_006776053.1:1319067-1348891 GCF_000442215.2 Lipotes vexillifer
GTCTGAATGTAGAAAAACAATCCAGGAGCAGACCGTGATACACTGAAGCATTAGATGTGATACATATTTCCTTCACCCCCTTCCTTAAGACTAAATTCCTAGCACTTACCATTTCCTTTAATGGCGCATGCTATGACATCATGACCACACAGCTAGCTAGTACTCAACCCATGACTCAGCTAGCTCTTAGCAACCAAGAATATTTCAGACAGGGATGATAAACATGAAAAGAAGGCAGGGCTAGGGCTAGAGTCAAAACCGGGCTTCTGTAACAATTTATCATACAAACTAGTACCATGCCTATGAGGTATCTAAATATTAACCTCTCTTCCAATTGTAATTTAATCTTTGTTGTCATAGGACTATATAAGAAGTTGCTGTTAACAATAAAGTATCTCCATATACCACAACGGCACAATGTTATTTCCACAGAATCTGAGGCTCCCAGTACCCAAATCCCGATCAAGAAACTCCCATTCTAGTTCCTTGACACTTACAGAACTTGGGTTTCCACACAGATTTTTTTTTCCCCACCGGCAAGGACCCAATATCATGTGTATTTTGCTTTTCCTTTGTTCACTGAATAGCAAAGTCAACTGGAAAAGAGAGCTGGCAAATGTACTCAGAACAAATTAGACAGTTAAATCAAAAAAGAGGCTCCCGGGCTTCCCTGGTGGCGCAGTGGTTGAGAGTCCGCCTGCCGATGCAGGGGACACGGGTTCATGCCCCGGTCTGGGAAGATCCCACATACCACGGAGCGGCTGGGCCTGTGAGCTGTGGCCGCTGAGCCTGTGCATCCGGAGCCTGTGTTCCGCAACGGGAGAGGCCACAACAGTGAGAGGCCCACATACCGCAAAAAAAAGAAAAAAAAAAGAGGCTCCCAATCTGGTCATCTGTTACTATGACCTAGATTTTGTTAGAAGTATCTCCATTTGGCTTTCTAATAGCATTACATTTTATCAGGCTCACTTCTATGTATAATCCTATATTACTAGAACAGACAATCTCTTCTGCTTGGCCACTTAAAAGCTTCTAGGTATATAGTTCATTCTTTCAAAGGCTATCTGTTGAATGCTTAGTATATGCCAAGCGTTGTTGTAGGCACTGAATATACAATAGCAAACGAGACAAAGGTCCTGTCCTTCAGCATCACAGTCACAAAGACTGGAATCCAGTCTCAGCTTAAGCACTCACTGACTGCGTGACCCAAGACAAATCTGCCTCTCTGAACCTTAGATACCTCCTCTAGGAGAAAAACGGGAAACTAATACTACTTCAAAAAACTGCTGTGAAAAATATGTTTGTCAGTGTCTAGCATAGTGCCTGGAATACCACAAATGTTTGACAAACATAGCTAAAGTTTTACAAATAGCGGATATTACTATTATCCATTCTGCTTTTATATCCATGTATATGAGAATCACTCTAGTTTTTTAAAAAAAATAACAGGTTTTAAAGGCTTATGTATATCTAAAATATTTATTTCAGATGTTAAGAGCTAAGCAGCGTAAGATCCATTAATGGATGAAATGCTACTTCTGATTACTGAAAAGTTTCTGGTTGTATATGCTAAACACAAGATAGCAAGAATACTGTGAGAAAAATACTTTGAAGTTGGGATGTTAATGGTGAAATGGATCACCGCACTCACACAGATTTCAAAAGGTAGCGCACTTTATCTCCAGCAGTATTACTATTTCAGTTAATTTAATCAGGAATTGTATAGAAGAAACATAACTAAAATTTGGAGGGACTTCCCTGGTGGCGCAGTAGTTAAGAATCCGCCTGCCAATGCAGGGGACATGGGTTTGATCTCTGGTCTGGGAAGATCCCACATGCCATGGAACAACTAAGCCCGTGAGCCACAACTACTGAGCCTGTGTGCTTCAACTACTGAAGCCCACGCCTTCCCTAGAGCCCCTGTTCCACAAAAAGAGGAGCCACCCCAATGAGAAGCCCGCGCACCGCAATGAAGAGTAGCCCCCACTCGCCACAACTAGAGAAAAAAAAAATAATAAAAAAAAAATGATTTGTATTCTCAAGTCTACCAAAGCCATCAAGCAGGGCAAAGAAAGTATGTCTTTCCCCTAAAGATCATTATGGAAGTCTCACAGAGAAAGAAATGTCTCTGAAAGAAAATTCCTGGTTGACTACAGTGATATACTTTATAAAATAACTTATTTTTTCATCTTACAAAAACAGTATTGCTTACTGAAGATAGACTGAGAAGCACAAAAAATATGAAGACAAAAAGTTATTCATAATCTAAAAAAAAGTTATTCATCATCCCACTATCTAAAGATAACCACTGTCAATAAATTTCCCTCTAGTCTTGTTTTGTAGTTATCAGTGATTTTTAAAATACCGGGAGTTTTTGTCATTATATTCGTAACACCTGATATATATAGAAAATTTGGATAATAAAAAAAATGTAAAGAAAATTTGTCACCTATAACCCCACTTACAGAGAAAATTCTTATTAATATCTTGGTGTAGTTCATATACAATGGAATCAGTTCTTTACATACAATTTTATATTCTAATTTGTTGTCTTAAAAGCATTTTTTAAAGTCTGTAAAAATGACTTTTTTTAGATATCCAGGTGGTTTCTAGTTATTTTCTATTATAAATAATACTGTAGTGAACATATTTATACAGAAATCACTAACTACATTTCTGATAATTTTTTTAGTTTGACCAATTTACACTCCTACTAACAGGAACTGATAGCACCTGTCTCACCCTAAGCTCATAACACTGAGAATGTGCTATACACAATTAGCTGGTACCCAAATATAATAAGGTTTCTATTTCTTCAATAATGAAAAAAGAAGAGTTCTAAAGGAAAACTCAAAGTGAAATAAGGACAAGAAAATAGAAGAAACTCCCTAGTAAGATAAATTATACACCCTTGAAAATGACAGGCAGTTGACAGAAATCTTGAAAACCTTCCAACAGGATACAGGGAAGCTGAACATTAGGCTCCCCAAATCTCAGAAGTAAAAACAAATCAAATCAAATCACTCTATCTCGTAGATTTGTTCATTACTTAGAAACAATGACATGAATCAAGAATTAATCCCACCTTTGGGAGAAAAACAACATGGAAAACTGTGGTGATAAAATTCACAAAATCAGTATTTTCACATCTGAATTATTTTCAAATTTTAGGAGTGAGCAAAGAGTATTAACTATGGATATAAATTTTTGGTTTCCCAAATTTATAATAGAAATTACTATAAATTCTTTTTTTTTTTTTTTTACTTTTTTTGGCTGCGTTGGGTCTTTGTTGCTGCGCACGGGCTTTCTCTAATTGTGGTGAGCGTGGGCTACTCTTCCTTGCAGTGCACGGGCTTCTCATTGTGGTGGCTTCTCTTGTTGTGGAGCATGGGCTCTAGGCTTCAGTAGCTGCAGCACATGGGCCCCAGAGTGTGTGGGCTTCAGCAGTTGTGGCACGCTGGCTTAGTTGCTCAGCGGCATGTGGGATCTTCCCAGACCAGGAATTGAACCCGTGTCCCCTTCAATGGCAGGCAGATTCTTAACCACTGCGCCACCAGGGAAGTCCTATAAATTCTTACCAAGACAAGAAAATAACCAATAATATCACTTATTCAACAAAGCTTTACTGAACAACAACTTTGTTTCAGGTACTTTTATGTATAAGAAGAGATCCAAAGTCATTAAAAAGAGTTCTTTCCTCAAAAAGCTTGCCTTTAGTATGCTTCCCAATCTGGCCCTCTTACATCATGTAACATTTGCCCTGCCTAATTGCTGAAACATTAAATATTTCAGGCCATGACTAGAAAAAGGAAAACCTTTGAGGACACACGCTGTACTGAATAATCAACTTAAAAATCAAAATTTCTTAAGAAAGAAAAAGAAAAGCCCAAAGTCAGTAAAGATCCAATTGAATAGATTCCACTTACATGGCCTCATACCAGCACAAAGTAATGTTTACCCAAGTACCTACAGTCAAGAGGAATTCAAACACTGACAGGAAGGAAAAAAACTTTTACTTCCCACAGAATAGCTAATAAAATTACTATCGTTTTTTATTTCTTTGTAATTTTCCCTGTAAATCCTGCTTAATTTCAGTCTGACAAGATGGATTTCTCCTTAAGAGAAAATGACGCCCCAGGTTTCCTGCAGATATTTGAGAATATGTATATCACACAGAAGAGAAATTGTCACAGTAACGGCATGGTCCAAAAATGAAAGCTGATCAGCTCAGTGTGAAAGGTCAGATTTCTGGTAAAGCTTCCCATCTGCTAAGACTCTGATACTTATATATACCTAATATGTTTCAAAAATACACCCTCCCCAAATAATATCAAATAACATTTATCAAGGGTCTACTACATGTCAGAAACTGTGCAATGTTTCTCTAAACATGTCATTTAATAATCACAACCATCTAAAGAATCCAGTACTGTTATTAGCACCTATTTTACTGATGAAGATATTGAAGCTTGGAAAGCTTGTCCACTGTCAAAACTGCTAGGAAACAGCACAGTCCAGATGACTGGTTCCTGGGGGAACTGCTCAGTTCACTATAGCAGTTTGATTTTCTATGGTTTGGTGGGACTTCTTCCTTCTTTAAAATTTTTCCTGTCAAAGACTAGATACATTTTTTTCTGCTTCTAACTTTGAAAAGAACTAGTTTCCAGGATCACAAGAATATGGGACAGTACGATGTAATTTTACATATGATGAAAATAGATTTCTGAATGTCAGCAAGTATGCAGTCTAAACTATGCATGGAACTTTTAAAAATAGCTAGGTATCATTTATTTATTAGGCTTCAAGTCTCCAGAAAAAGTAGAAAGAACTATATAATCTCTCCTAAAAATTTACTAAAGTATAAACAATATAGTCTAAGTTGGAGAAATACATTCAGTGTTTGCTAAAATAGACTAGTGTCCATTGCACCAATGCTCTATGCTTATATTGTAATGTTATTTAAAAGGATATATAATATCTTAAAAGAACGGCATCTCTGGATTATTATACGTGAATGTGAAAGCCTGTTGTAAATAGTAAAGCAAAATTATCATTAACATTATTTTAAGGCACTTGTTCTGCTTTAATAGTTCCTAGAAATTCATGGTTACCTTTTGATAACAGATAACTAGAATTCACCAGAAAAGATCCTTAATTTTGGGCAGGCAGTAAAATGTAGAGAAAAAAGCAGAGACAGTATGAAAACATGGGTTTAATCAAAGAATTTCTAACTAAAATTCTCTGAGCCTCAGTTTGCCTCAGCTGTAAAATGGGAAAATACTAAGTTCCTCATACAGCTGAATGAGAGTCATAAATGACAAAGTGCCTCACTAAAAGTCATGATTCACTCATGATTCACTGTCAACAAATACAGATTGGGAACATGAAACAGTATGATCAAGAAAAAAATTAAGATGTGTATCTAGCTTGGGAGTGGTGTACCTAGTTTGGGAGCAATAAGGAAACGGATGTGACTTAGGAACTAGTGTATTAGGGCCCCATAGTGAAAGCCTTTGTCAACCGAAAGCATTTAGATTTTATTTAAAGGCAGTCAGGGCATTAAGTTTTAAATTTGCATTTAGCCACTGGGTGGAAGGTAAATTAGAGGCAGGCAGAGACTGGAGGCAAAGAGAATACTGAGGCTACTGCAATCATTCAGATGAAAAAAATGATGGTTTTGACCACAATAGTGGCAGTAAAGACGCAAAGGCTGTCACATGCTACAACACAGATGAACCTTGAGGGCATTATGCTAAGTGAAATAAGAAGCCAGTCAAAGAAAGACAAGTATTGTACGCTGCCACTTATATGGGCTATCTAAAGTAGTCAAATTCATAGAAACAAGTAGAATGGTGGTTACCAGGGGTTGGAAGAAGGGAAAATGGGGAGTTGTTTAATGGATACAGGGTTTCAAGTTTCCAAGATGAAAAAGTTCTAGAGATCTGTTGATCAACAATATGAACATACTTAACACTTATGAACTATGTATTTTTAAAAAGTTAAGATGATAACTTTTACGTTATGTGTTTTTTACCACCGTTTTTTTTTTTTTTTTTAAGATGCAAACGGGAGGCCAGGGCTTGTTGTTTTATTTTGACATTTTGCTCTATTCAACCTCTGAGCAGTTCTCTTGCTGTTTTATTGAACTGTAAAATAACTATGGCTAAATGAGATCTGATTTGCAGGGCACCGAAGTTCCACTTGACCTCAAGTATCTTTAGCTATTACTTGTCATGCTACTTACTTAACATTTCCTTCATTAAAATTGCTTTTTAAAAAAGCATGCTTAAAATATTATTGAAAAATAACTCAAAATGTGAGAAGTACTAAACAGAATAAAAGGTAAAATCCCACCAATTCTCTCACAACCCTACTCTTGACCCAAAGTATTACTGGTTTGGTGTGATTCCTTCCAGCCCTTTACTGTAAGTTTTAAAAAGTTATCATTTAAGGCCTCTCTTAAGTGACTAACTCCAAGTCATTAACTAGAAATGGTCTCTTAACACAAGTCCTTGAGCCCTATGCTTCCCCTCAAACTTTTAAACCAAGCTTCTGCCTAGCTTTTTAAAATTTGTGTTTGTTCCAGTGTAAAAAGTAAAGCACGCTCATCTCAAATGTACAGTTCAATGAATTTTTAAAAAGTGAACACACTTGTGGAACCAACACCCAAATCAAGATATAGAGTATTACTAATACCTCAGAAACCTCCTTTGTACCCCCTCACAGTAATTATATCCTCTCAGTAAATGTAACCACTATTCTGACTTCTATCACCACAGATTAGTTTAGCCTATTTTTGAACTTTACATAAAGGTAATCACATATTATATAATCTTTTGTGTCTGGCTCCTTTTGCTCAACATCTTGTATAGGACATTCATCCATGCTGCTGCATACTGTGACAGTTTGTCTGTACAGTATTCCACTTTACGGATTATACCACAATTCATTTACCCATTCTATTGTTGATAGATATTTAGTTGTTTCCAGTTTGAGACTATTACAAATAATGCTGTTATGAACATTCCCATAAATGTTCTTTCAGCATACACTTTATCCATTTTTGTTGGGTATATGCCTAGACATGGAATTGCTTATGTTCAACTTGCAAAGGTACTCCTGAAGAGTTTTCAAATGTTTGTACCAACTTACACTCTACTTCTGCTGGCAGAAGTTGAGTGTTACAGTTGTTTTCTGCAACGCTTTAAATGGTCAGTTTTTTTGTTTGTTATTTTAATTTTAGCCATTCTGGTGGCCATGTGGTAGTATATTATTTAAATTTTTTTTTTCATTATTCTGATACCTAGTGATGTTGAGTACTTTGGGCCAGAGTTCGATAGGTATTTGGGAGGTAGATTTAATAAATCTAAGTGACCAACTGATTGAAGAGAAAGAAGAGAAAATCTAGAATGATAGAAAAGGGAAATATATTTAGGAAAGGAAGAAGGGACAGAAAACATACTCATTTCTGAAATTATTAGATTTGACTCTGCCAATGGAAATGGGTGATACATGAGATTCAAGACTTGAATGCAACTACTGAGACTCAACGGGACACATAAAGGTTCTCACATTAAAAAATAATTTAAGGGCTTCCCTGGTGGCGCAGTGGTTGAGAGTCTGCCTGCTGATGCAGGGGACACAGGTTTGTGCCCCGGTCCGGGAAGATCCCACATGCCGCGGAGCAGCTGGGCCCTTGAGCCATGGCCGCTGAGCCTGCGCGTCTGGAAGCCTGTGCTCTGCAACAGGAGAGGCCACAAGAGTGAGAGGCCTGCGTACCGCAAAAATAAATAAATAAATAAATAAATAAATAAATAAATAAAATTAAAAATAATAATAATAATAATTTAAAACAAACAAAAATCTCCAACACCACATCTTAGGTGGTAAAGAAAATAAACTTACAATCCAAAGGAAGCAAGATAAAGATACACTAAAGTGCAGTATTTCAAAAACAGAACCTCATAGATGCTTATGATTTTCCCCACTATAACTTCTAGAAATTCCTGTGAAGATAACAGAACCAAATCTATAAAGAGTGATGAGTCCATCAAATGGAATTAAAGAAAAATTCAAAGCCTTAATAAAGGACAAGTTCACTAAATCAGACAGACAAGGATCTCCTGTGTTCAAACAAGAAGACTACCTGTGACACCTCAAGTTTCTCTATTATGAGAACATGAAGAAGAAGAAAAGAAAGGCTCACAATTAATCAACAAACTATGTGAGGATTAAAGACGAGAAACAGATTTGGAGCTAGGCTCAGTCTTCTGAGATTCGCCTTATCATTGGACTATCTATAGCTAATTATTGCTTCTCTTTAAGTATTATGTGGTATGAAGAGCTTGGGGTCTGGAGACAGGCAAACCTGTATTTAAATCTTAACTTTCTATCTCTCCTTAGCTATTTTTTTTTAATTTTTTATTTTATATTGGAGTATAGTTGATTAACAATATTGGTGTTAGTTTCAGGTATACAGCAAAAATAGGCAAGAGACCTCCTTAGCTATTTTACTCCAGGAAAGTGACCATCTCTAGCTTCAGTTTTCTCATATCCAGAATGAGAATAGTAATGATCCACAGAACTACTGTGAACATTAAATGAGATAATACAAAGTAAAGCACTTAAATACAATGCCTGACCCATAGTTAGTTAGGTTCTCCATAAATGTTATTATCATCTGCAAAATGGGACCAATTCACATACCCATTAAGATTGAAAAGAAGTAAAGTGACATGTATAATGCCTAGCTATAGGAGGCACACAAATGGTAGATATTATTATTATCCCCTACTTTTAGGGAACTCTGTATCATTCAATGTCAAACTGCATATGAAATGGTACAGTGCACTGATTAAGAACACAATGGGTCTGAAACTCCTGAATTTAAATCCTGGCTCTGTCACTTAGCTATGTGATCTTGGGCAAGTTATTTACCTTACTTTGCCTTCCTGTTTTTACCTGTAAAATGGAAAAAATAATAAGCATCTGTCTCATTGGACTGTTGTGAGGATGAAACAACCTTCTTTTTAATTGCTTTATTTGTAAAGCTCTAAAAACAAAACCTGGAACATAAGTACTATATAAGTATAAGCTGTTATTATTTTAATAGCAGCAGTATACATGTTTTGTCTGAGACTTCTGCATCAAAGAAATGGGGAGGGAATTCCCTGGCGGTCCAACTCCATGCCTTCACTGCCAAGGGCCTGGATTCGGTCCCTGGTCAGGGAACTAGGATCCCACAAGCTGCGCAGCACGGTCAAAAAAAAAAAAAAAAAAAAAAAAAAAAAAGAAATGGGGAAATAAGTTTGGACATAAACAATTTAACATTCTTCTTATGGATAAGAGAAGCCCAATGAAAATATTCGCATACTCATCCTCAAAAATGGAGGGAAAAAGGCTGAAAGAATAACAAGTTATACACAAGAATTGTTCTCACTACTAAGGAAATATGACCTCATCTGTCCAGAAATAGTTAGGGGGGAAAAAATGTGCTTTCTGGCTCTGCCCTAACTGTGCAACAATTCAGATTAAGGAAGCCTACGTTGCACAGAGAGAAGGAAATAATTTTTCCTACTTTTACCTTACAAGAGGCTGATAACCAACAGAGCTATCTAGAGAGACTGGTACATCCTCCTATCTTTTTTAGATAAAGGAAAGACTGCTTAGAACAGAATAATCAATTCTGGAAGCCTTCTTAGAAATGTCTTTCCGCATTATTCTGACATCTTTCCACACTCCACAAATCTTCATTCCTGGGCAAGTCAGAAGAGGTATCTAAAGAGGCAAAAATGGGGCTTCCCTGGTGGCGCAGTGGTTGAGGGTCCGCCTGCCGATGCAGGGGACACGGGTTCGTGCCCCGGTCCGGGAGGACCCCACGTGCCGCAGAGCAGCTGGGCCCGTGGGCCAGGGCCGCTGGGCCTGCGCGTCCGGAGCCTGTGCTCCGCAACGGAAGAGGCCACGGCAGTGAGAGGCCCATGTACCACAAAAATAAAAAATAAAATAAAATAATTTTAAAAAGAGGCAAAAATGCCAGCGAGTAGCATACTTTAGAATTAAAAAGAAATCCCATGCTTGTTCTTAGGTCACGATGTCAATCCTGTGGACTGGTTCTTGTAGCGGACTCACAAAATGAACAAAATACTGAACTGCATCGACAACAAATAAAATCAGTGAATTGCAGCTTATCTGTTCAAGCGTTTATGCCTTCTACCAGACTGTGGGCTTCTTGAAAAAAGATCTTATTCATCGCTAGCATCTAGTACATTGCCCAGTACACAAAGAGAGTTCAATAAATGGTGACTGAATTTAGTCATTGAGCACCTCCCCCTTGTAAAACGTACTGTTAGGGGCCAGAGAGCCTGTAATGGTTCACTTATGTTGATGCCAAAACATTTTAGACTCTTTAAAAATTAAACAAGGCCAGATTTGGTTAAGGAGCTGCAGCTGCAGTAGCACCCGCTCTCATCCCAGACTTAACTCCGAACAACAAGGCTATCCTCCTCTGCATGCCTGTGAAAGCAAATTAAATACTTCCCTCAAATGATGGAGAGCCTCTTCCCATGCAGCTCTGGTGTGGTGTTCTTTCTGCTCAGCAAAGGAGGCAAACTCCAGAATCTCTGGTTATAAAAATGTGATGTTAGCAAGAACAGGTGCTGAGTAAGCCTGGTACGCTTCCAAATGAAGTCTTGCCATCTAGAATTCTGAATTGAGGATGCCACACTCAAGACCATCTGGATTTGCTCCTCTGGCTTTGAGCTTTCTCTAAGAGAGGCCGGGAGAAAGTATACTGTTGCCAGTATGTGTAATGTGTAATTGCATACTCAAATACTGTACTTTGGATAAGAGTCCAAGACTTGGCAAATGGATGGACTGTAGCACGTGAAACTTTCTGAACAGAGAACCATGCAAAGGGAAGGGTTTCCTCACAAAACATAAACTAGGCAAGGTGTGAATTGCCCCTCAGTGTCACATTTTGGAAAAATTCACGCAGGATAATAAATACTTGGGAGTTGGGTGGGGCTGGGGGGGGGGTGCTCAGAAGTATGTGAGAGGCAAAACAGCACCATTACCTCAGAAAGCAGTTAAGTTTATCTAACAATAATTCTTTATTTCCCCTCCCCCAATGAGATAAATATATGTGATTATAATTTGGTACATACAGAAAAAAATATCAAGCTGTGGACTCTGGCAGACAGACAGTGTTGAAATTAAACAGTGTGAGCTCTGGCAGCTGCACTATGTTCTCTTTCAAATTGTGACATCATTACTCTGGTAAGGGTCCTGTACCAAGTTGGCATGGGTTCTAATGTGGTTTAGAGAGAGAAGTTCTTGCCTTTTTTAAAAAAGATGACCTACAAATAGTCTTTTTCATACAACAGGGAAATAAGTATTTCCCTTTACCCCAGATTTTGTTTTAAAGGACAAAGCCATGTTGCCAAGGTATTAAGAAAGTGTTAGAAATGATTCTGAGATTTTAAAGGCCACTCAATACAAGCTCTAAAAAGACATCTAAAACAGTACATGAATGTCTCTTATTAAACTAGTGATTATCCTTTTGTTGTAATAAAGAGTCAATTACAAAGAATGCTAATTTTCTTCAGATTTATACTCTGACATTGGCAGCTTAGGTATCCTTTGGAGGCCAAGAATGGGGAGCCCTCCCTACTTCAGCCATGAGAATTTGGACAAGTTACTTGACATCAGATCCTCAGTGTCCTCAAATGCTAAGTGAAATAGTAACATCACCCCACAAGATACTCCTCACAATACCAAATATATGGCAAATCCTCAATAAGTATTAGATAGACTTATGAAAGACCCTTTAAAACGGATGCTTAATTAGAACTTAATAGAGCTAAGTGGTCCAACTTTTCTCCACTCAGATTCAAGAATGGAAAGAATTTACATATAAGCTGGTTTTAAGATCAAGACCGGATTTGTCCTCTTTCAACAAGTGATGTTACAAAACAAGATTTTATTCTCCTCTCCAGTAATATCCAATAAAACACAAAATTCCAAATATGAAAAATGACAGGTTAAAGAAAAGAGAGAATAAAAAACCACTTGTAGCTCTCATAAAGTAGATATCATTTGACTTGTTTAGAGTGACAGGATTTTTCATTTCAATTTTATCATGAAACATTTTAAATTTTCATAAAAACAGTGATAATAGTAAAATGAACTATCAACTCCTATTCAACAATGATCAAGATTTTGCCACATTTGCTTCAGAAAAGATTATTACTATTTTATTTTGAGGTATAATTTACATACAGTAAGGTGAACAAACCTTAAATAAGTTTGATTAATATTTACATATGTATATATACATGTAACTACCACCCAGAACAAAATTATGGAACATTTATAGCAGCCCACAGATTCCCTTGTAACCTTTTCCTCCCAATGTATCTAATACTCTGAACTCAGATAGCATTATTCTTCACTTGTTAGGTTTTCCTTTCACGATTAATAATCAGATCTAGGCTTTACTTTTCTGTTTTCTTAAATAGTTTGCCAATGTCTACTTCAATCGTACATTTTTGGGCCATAATGATCCCATTAAACATAAGAAATTTATGCAAGACTCAAAGTAGTAATAGTAGAAACAGGCAAAAGACCTAAAAAGTGTAGTTTTAAAAAAAAAGTCTACATATTTAGAATGCCCGTAAGCCCCCCAACATTTTAAAGGGGGCAGAAGACTGAGAATGCTAGCATAAAAGTGACCAAAAGGAAAAGTGGAATTCATTTTGATTTAAATAAATCCTAAAGAAAATACACTAGACAGTTTTTTAAATAAGAAGGTCTGTACATTTCTAAGCCTTTTTTTTTTTTTTTTTTTTTTTGGGCGGCACGCGGCCCTCCCCCCGCGGTGGCCCCTCCCGCCGCAGAGCATAGGCTCCGGACACGCAGGCTCCGGACACGCAGGCCCCGCGGCCACAGCTTATGGGCCCAGCCGCTCAGCGGCATGTGGGATCCTCCCGGACCGGGGCACGAACCCGCGTCCCCTGCATTGGCAGGCAGACTCCCAACCACTGTGCCACCAGGGAAGCCCCTCTAAGCCATTTTTAAGAGAACATTCAACTGAAAATTTAAACCCTTCATATGTTGATTTTTATTGCCTGTCAATGTCTGAATAAATCCCACCCCACTTACATTTTCTTTAAAGTTCACAACCATTTTAAGGCCATGCTCTCATGCCTAAAAGCTGACATTCTTCCTAAATGAGCCAGATCCCTACACAATATTAGACCTAGTACACATACAAATTTAAAGCTAATCAACAGCTTTTTCACGGAGTATAGTCCTATGTTTGGTATGTACATCTCACCACCTGTCAGTTACTGCATAATTTAGTATTTCAATCAAATGACACACCTAGTTGATCTGATATATTTAGCAATATGCACCACTGTTAAACATGTGACTGGACAACATATATACTAAATTACTTTGGTATATTCAAACCAAGCAATTCTAGGGTCAACTGGAAAACAGTGGAGTGGGACAGCATATCTCAGTGCAGTGACAAATGCAATAACCACTACCTTATCAGATGTGTTGTTGGAAGCATTAACTAAGGTAACACAAAGAAAGGGTGTTACTTCTCTCACCTCCTCAGCACTCCTCACTCCCTTTGATTTACATGGACTAAGCTGTGATTTGACAGAAAGTCCCTCTCCTCACCTCCACATCCTAGAGCAACACAAATATTCTACTTCTAAAAGCCATAATTTTCACGAATTCATTTGTGTAACCAAGTATCTCTGAAAGACTTAAGAATTGAACTTAGGGATAAATTCCTTTAGTTGGTTTGCTTTCATATAACTTAGTTAAGACTCCAGTGGAAATAAAAATTTGAGATGGTATTAAGCCCCAAAGGGAAGAACTCCAGCCCTAAGTACTTCCTAGAAACAAAAAGATAAGCTGAGGGTTTATCAGGAAGCAAAGACACCCAATTGGCATGTGGCTAACAAAGAACTGACAACTAGCCTCCTTTCTCTACCCAGACCTCAAGTTTCCACTCACAATGCTAGCTAAGCATTTATGGTTAGTCCCTTATACAGATGTTACTCTTTAAATAATCTTTTTATAGAGACTATACAAAAATAGAACAATTATCATACTGGCTGCTTCTGATTACTGTTTATTTTGGAGACATAAATAACCCCCTGCCAGTTACTGGCTTTATTGTGACTGACACCTTATGGCGGGTGCTTTGATCTCTAAATTGATGTATTAAGCTGCAAACTGATTATCTCTTATGTTAAAAAGATTAGCAAGCTAACTTTTACAACTTTCTTCCATCTGCCTTCATCCAAAATGTAAATGTAGTATCAACTCAAATCAGCAACCCCTCCCCAATTATCTTATCATAGAACCATCTCTCAGGAGCCAAAAAGGGTACTACTTAATCAACACTAGCAATATGAACAAAAATCTTCATATTTTTCATTGCTTTTCAAACCTAGGAGTTGCAAATAAAACATCTGAACCCACTCGGCTCCACCAAAACAGATGCATACTGCAACTTTTAGAGTAGACAGATTATGGGGTTATTAGTCACATCTCAAAAGGAAATATTAAGCATATTTTTAAAACTAACTTAATATATATTTAAATGATTTCATTTATATACTATTTAGATAAACAATGAATTAAATTTAATTCACTGTTAATAAAAATAAGTTTATATAAATATTTATCAAGTACCTGATACATATCTGAACAAAATGCTTGTTTTCACTGAGTTTACACAACTGTAATACAAGGTATACCATGAGAAATGTTATAGAATCAAGGAAGAAAGACAAGATACCAGGAAGATGTCTAGGAAAGCTTTAGGAAAAATCTGGCATTGGGAAAATAATTAACTCTACCCAGTCCAGCCCATATTGCTTTCACCCCTCTGAGCAATTAGGCATATACTGGAAAGTTTGGCAGCAGACAGACCAAGGTTCTGTGACGTTGAGCAAATCACACCCCCTATTAGAGTCTCATGTATAAAGTAAGTGTAATACCAAATACCTGGCAGAACTGCCGTGAAGATTAAATGTGAATGATTTACATATTTATATAGATTTTTATATACTACATATACATATATAATACATATCTATATACTTCATCTATTTATACAAACTTTATTGTAAATATATACTTACATATTTGTGACATGTTGAATACAGGATATTTATGTGTGTGTGTGCATATATGTATATGTACATAAAATCACAATGGATGGTGAATGTTAACTAAGCCTAATGTAGTAATCATTTCACAAAATATATAAATCAAACCATCAGGCTGTACACCTTAAACTTACACAGTGATATATGTCAATTATTTCTCAATAAAGCTGGAAAAAAATCACAATGCCTGACACTGAAAGGATGCTCAAGAAAAGGAAGTATTTATTATAAATACCTACTAAACACTGAACCCTATGCCAGGTACTATTCACCTCTGCATCTGGACAGTGCTTGATATGTTGTTTAACTGCTTATTTTCCCCAAGATCATAAAAGAGCAAATCCCATGTGATTTACTTATCTACCCACAAAGAGAATAAAACACACATAGTAACACATGTCCAACTGCTATCTGTTAAGTAAATTGAACTAACTTCGTTATAAAAAGGTAACTGAACAAACAGAAGGATCAGCAAGACTCAGAAAATACACGGTGTTTACCATGAGAACATAAAAAAACTGACTTTTTAAGTAAAACACAAAAAAGAAATTGTTAGATATATTATTTAGGCAATTTATATTGATTGATCAACCTATACTGAGCTCCACTATGTGCAAACTAAGCCCTTTGGGGATCCCAGAACAGGTTGTCTTCTCTCCAGCAGCCTACAGCAGCCCTCTGAGTCTGATGGGATTAAGGAAGTTTCTACCACTTGCCTAGAGTTTCCTAACATTTGCCTAGAGTTTCCTAACATTTCCTAACCACTACTCCACAGTAGTGGTTCTCAAAGTGTGGTTCACAGATGTCCCCAAGACCCTTTTCACAGAGTGTGCAAGATCAAAGCTATTTCTGTACTAATTATAAGACATTATTTGCCTTTTTCACTTGACATTTGCACTGATGGGGCAAAGCCAATGGTAAGTTAAATCGCTGGCCTTAGCACTAATTAAAGCAGTGGCACCAAAATATACTGATAGTCATTGTACTGTATTCATCACTGCCACACACTGGGGCGTACAGGTGCAGCAGGGGAGGGGGGAACCCAGACATTTTAACTGAAGAATGTCTTTGATGAAGCAATAAGATTTATCGGTTTTATTAAATCTTGATGCTTGAGTACATAATTTTTTTATATTTTGTGAACAAAATGGAAAGTACACATAAAGCAATTCTACTGTACACTGGCTGTCCCAAAGGAAATGCACTTTGAGCTACTGTTTGAGTTGTATACTCAACTAGCCAATTTTTTCATGGATCACCAATCTACTTGAAAGAACAACTAACAGAAAATTATGGTAATTCAGACTTGGATGTTTGACAGATTTTCTTGAAAATGAACAAAGTGAGCATGTCATTTCAAGGAGAATAACTGACAGTTTTTGTTGCCAATGACAAAATTCAAGGCTTTAAACAAAAATTAGAATTTTGGAAAATTTATATCTGCCACTGTGTGCTTCACACAGCTTCCCAATATTTAAAAGGGTTTCCAGGGACTTCCCTGGCTATCCAGTGGTTAAGACTTCGCCTTCCAATTCAAGGGGTGTGGGTTTGATCCCTGGTCAGGGAGCTAAGATTCCACATGCCTCACGGCCAAAACACCAAAACATAAAACAGAAGCAATATTGTAACAAATTCAATATAGACTTTAAAAATGGTCCACATCAAAAATAAATAAATAAATCTTTAAAAAATATAAAAATAATATATACAATTATCTGAAGAAACTATTAAAATTCTCCTCCCTTTTCCATATATATGTATGGATAGAGGCCAGATTTTCTTTGTATACCTCAGCCAAAATAACATATTGAAACAGATAGAAAGCAGATGCAGATACATGCAGATATGAGAATTCAGCTGACTTTTATAAAGCCAGACATTAAAGAGAGCTGCAAAAATATAAAATAATCCCACAGTTCTCACTAAGCTTTTTGGAGAAAAAAATAACTACTTTTATACTTTTTTTTTTTTTTTGCGGTATGCGGGCCTCTCGCTGTTATGGCCTCTCCCGTTGCGGAGCACAGGCTCCGGACGCGCAGGCTCAGCCGCCATGGCTCCAGGGCCCAGCCGCTCCGCGGCATGCGGGATCTTCCCAGACCGGGGCATTGAACCCGTGCCCCCTGCATCGGCAGGCGGACCCCCAACCACTGTGCCTCCAGGGAAGCCCTATACTTATTTTTATTTTAAAATGTTATTTATGTTGATATGTAATGGGTTTGCTTTTATTTCAAATGAATTAATAAATATTTTAATTTCTCAGTTTTAATTTCTAATACAGTAAAGGGATAGCTATAATCCAAATAAACAAAAGCTCCTGGAAACCTCAATAATTTTTACAAATATAAAGAGTTTTTGTATGGTAAAAGATCTTAGAGATCTGACCTTGGGTTTCGTTGATATAATTTTTCTTAATGGAAAACTATGAAAACTGAAATAACATACAGCATAGTCAAGACTGGGTCTCCTGACTTAAATTTTACATTCATTCTGGACCACGATTCCTGAATTCACTAAGACAATAATTTAGAAGCCCCTCATTCCATTCTTCCCAGTAAGCAGGAAGTCTGACCAAATAATTACAATAGTAACAGTAACTGAAATTTGAATGTTATGTCCTAGGTATTTTTATACTGCTTTCACTTAATTCTCACAACCCTGTGATATAAGTACAATTAATTACTAACCTCTAGATGAGAAGCAGAAGTTAAACCAGAAGTCAGAGAGCTACTTAATGGCAGAGATGGGATGTGAAAATAACACTTCTAACAGAGAGATATATCAGCAAAAAAGCTTTCTCGTAACTCTCAATCAAAACATTTGTGTGGTCACCAGAAGGGGCATCTAGGGAAATACAGGACCTGTGACTCTGGCCCAGTACACCTTCAGATGTAGACAGAACAAAACACTAGCCTGGAGTATGGCCACACAAATTTAGTTCTACACTAAATGGCAAGAAAACAAGCAAACAGGGAGATGTGCTAGATATATAACCAAGTGCCTCTCTTCCTCACCCATCCAGCGACTCTACCATCACCCATTAAAAAGAAGTGACAGGAGTCAAGGGTGAAGGATTTGTTACTGACACACAGCTGGGGCAGTGAAAACTCCTGGCAGGTGTTCTCTAAGCTATAACTCCTCTCCTACGCAAACTAACCCCCAAGCTGAGTCCTCCTGGCTTTATCACACTGAGGCTCGACAAGAGCCATCATTAGTGTCCAAACTCCACTGTTTCCAGGCTGATGACATGTGTCAGACCTTGATTCCTGGTGCTATTCCTGCCTGCCAACTCCGGAAAGACTTCTGTAATGGCTTTGGGTTTTTAAAAAATACTTCAAGTCACAGGCAGCAGCTGACACCAACTCCCTCCTGAGGATGGACACTTGGCCAGGAGCCCAAGCTGAAGTGCATTTGGAGATTCTTGATCTTTTTTGAAATCATTCCTAACTTCTCACTGGCAATTAAAATAAAATCCTCCCCAGAGAACAGCCAGAGGTTGGGCAAGCCTCTTCCATCCAGAGGTAGTCACCTTTGATTAGAGAAAAGTGTTAAAGTGTAGCAGCAACTGATAAATGTCAGAGCCTGGAGGGCCTTCAGAGTTTTGATCACTTACAGCTATTTCTCATTTCATACCATGAACAGTTTCTAAGCCAACACCACTCAGCATTGCTTACTTAGTCAAATGCTTCGGGTCAGCGTACCAAACTCAAGTCAATGGTCCGTTTGCACTAGTTCTGAGTGCCTCCCTAAGACTAAGATGTTTGACTTGCCAGGCAGATGACCTGACGTGCTCTGCAGATGTCCAAGAGGACATTAGGAAACATCCACAAAAAACTGGCTTTTTCATTGTGGAGAGGTAGTGTGGTATAAGTGAACACACAAAAAATGCAAGCACATACACAGAGTCAAGGATTTCAATTTTGATTCGCTGTGTGACTTGGGGTCTTCATTTCCCTTCAACATCTGTTTCCTTATTATTAAAGAAAGATCTTAGCCTAAATCAGAGATTCCCAAATGTCTGTGGAATGGCTACATCAGAACCCTCCGAGGGCTTGTGAAAACTACAGAACCTATTCCTAAAGGATCTGATTTACTGAGTCTAGGGTGATACCTAGGAATCTGCATTTTTAGCAACCTATATTCCCCACCGCCACCACTTTTAATTCTGACGCAAAGTCAGGTTTGGAAATCGTTAGACTTAATGACCTCTAAGACTCCTGATGGCTTTGAAAGTTACACAACTATAGACTGGAACTTATTTTCTATTCTTTCATCCCAGAATGTTTTCCCCTATCCACTATTAGCATTCCCACTCAAACATCAGGATTGTCTAATTTCAGGTCAGCAATGGAGACATAAGGCTAAAAGCAGTATGTCAAGTATTAATAGCTTACTCAACCGAGTACACTGCTATTTCATTTATGAAAGTAATCTAAGCATCGCTTTTCTACGCAATATACATAGAAAAATAAAACTTTTAAGACATCATATTTTGCAAAGATTCAACTATTTGCTGGAAACAGTCAAGAAAAACATTTCAAAAGCATTTTACCTAAATGTTATGAATAACTAAAAAGTTATGGAATGAATATACTTAATTAGTACTTGTGACTCATGATGCCTTAACACAAAGCTATAATCTACCTGAGGCAATAAAAAACTTTATAACAATAAAGGTCAAGTTTTTAAAGCATCAATAAAGTACCATATGATTAAATTTTTAACCCAATAAACTAAAATAGGCCAGAGGAGAAATCGAAGTCCTACGTTATTGATACATCAACAGGGTTTCATTATAAAAAAGGAAAGATTGAGTCCTCTGATCACTGTTCTTGTTTATTTCATTAACTGGCTGTTGCAAACACATGCCTGTTGCTCTAAAGGACTCTCAAAAATCTCCTCCAACACTTTTCACACACTGTAATAAAACCCAATATTCTTTCCAGCTCATTCCTTAATTCCCATGAATATTAGCTACTGCATGATTTGGGTTCCTATTTCTTTTACAACTTTCAATGCCTAACTCATTTATGTACTCATTTATCTCAGCTAGACAACAATCCTTGGTACAGAGTTACTTAGAAGAGTTCACTGATTACAGATATCCTGTGAATTAATTTACCATGGAAAAACAGAGTCCTGCTTCCGGTGGGTTTGCAAAATAATCTAAAATAGTAATACCTCAAAACACATGAAGTCACTGTAATTAAGGGATGGAGAATTCAGGTGGCCTCTAGAATATTTTGATAGGCTTTAAGTGTACATCCCATAATGCCTTTGGCACTTGACCAATTTGCTATCTCACTGAGTTGGCCTCCCACCTCCTGTCTTCTAGACTCATCTGAAATAGCTGAAGAAACCTGATATAAAGTTGCCATGTCAAATAGTAAAATGTTCCAAGCTATTAAGTTTAAGCTTCTATTCCTACCTCTCAACTCCTTGGTAAAAACCTCAAGCAGGCTAAATATAAGAAAGACCAATAATTCCATATACAACTGCAAACTTTGGCAGACTCTTTCTTCCCCGCTTCCTAATATTCAAATAAATACTCTGAATTTAGCAGCCTCCTTTGTAAGCTTTGCCTTGAAACAACACAATTTTTCAGCCTAACTTAAAGCCAGAATTAGTAGTCAAAGTGCTGGAATCAGATCCAAACCAAATGGTTGCTGGGGAAGTTGTTGTGGGGAGGCGGGAGATAGGGAACTGCTGCAAAATAAGATAAATTCATTCAAATATTTGTGTTAACTTCTCTTCCTGCAACTTATTTTAGAAAGTTGCTAACTGTACAAGCACAGAGTTACTAATTAATGATTGGTAGCTGCAATTCGTACAAAACTTGATGAAGTCTAAATATCCACTCTTCCAGAGACCATCATTATATTACATCTTTATAGTTATCATTGTCCTAGGTTATACTGCACAGGTTATGCTATAGGGAAAGGTGTGACTAGATGATGGTGAGTCTGCACTACTGCTGGCAAGTAGCCACTCCTAACAAGATGGAGATTGAGATTTCCAAAAGTAGCAATATTACACCAGTGACAACAGATTACAAAATCTTGGTCTAAAGCTCTGGTCAGAATTTCTCATCCTGAAGTTCGTAGGGAGGCTATGGATGGGTTCTTAAATTCCATAAATGAAACTCCTTTCAAATTTTTGTGTTTACGTGCATGTATTTAGGGAGAGAATCCATAGCTTTCCACAGAGTTTTAAATTATATACCTAACTTAATCCTCACAATCAATATGAGATAGGTACTAACATCATTCTCATTTTTAGGTTGAAGAAATTGAAGCTTATAGGAGATAAAAACTTTACATAAGGTCACAAAGAAAGTGGTAGAGCATTAATTTCAAAAGTGTCTTTAAAAAACACATATACATGTGTATATTACGTATTAGCTAGTCAGACATTGTTTTAATAATAAAAGAAGGTTTTTACATTAGTGTATACGCACTGGAAACCAAATTCTAGGCAAAACATGCAATTTTATTTAGTAACATAAATAATGTAAATGATTTTAACAATTTAAATCATTTTGAAATAACTTATATAAAAACACAAACCTGACATGTATTACCTCATTTAGTCCTCAGAACAGTCCTATGAGGTAGATACTATCATTATCTCCATTTTATAGATAAGGAAACAGAGAAACAAAGAGGTTAAATAAGGTCACATAGCTATTAAGTTGCAAAGTCAAGATTCTGGCTCTGAAGTCTGTGCTCTTTTAATATTGCTTCCCCAAACAATTAATATATGAAAAATGTAAACTACAGTCACTTCAAAGGGGGAAAAAAAAGCCAAATAAAAATCAAATTGGAGAAGTCTATCATGATAAGGTACTTCATTTATTCTATTTAGCACGTACGAACCAAGAGCAATGAGAAGAGAGGCCTACCAATTACATTTGCATGCTACTTTCACATACATAACCTGTGATTTTCACAGCTGTGTGCACAGGAAGAGGGAGTGCTATTTGTCAAGCATCTTAAAGATGAGTTAACTGAGGCTCTGAGGGGTTACTCTCAATACTATTCACCATTATCTGAACTTCCCTGCCTCTAGGATTTCCTGTACAGAGTTTTGAATATCTTTCCTTCTTTGTCTAGTAAAAATTCAACTAAACCTTCAAGGCCCAGATCAGATGTGACCATTTAAAAGATATGCCTTTCCTGGCACTCACTCCTAGGCAGAATTAACCCTTCTTTTCTCTATTCTCCCTTAACATAGTTCATACCATTTCGTCAGCACAGCAATCATCCTCTCTGTCATCAGCTCTGTCTATGTCTAGTTCTCTGCATAGACACTGGTCTCAGTGATGGCAAGGGCTGTATGTAGGAGAAAGGGTTCCTAGAAAAGATTCTGCTGTTGAGTTAGTAGAAGGATGAAGCAGAACATTGGCAGTATGGCTAAGAGAAACATGGATTCATGCTGACATTTTGTTGTCATCTTTATAACTTAAGACTTTGTCCTCAAGAATAGGAACATTACCTCAAACACTTCTAGAGATGTTCCCTGTATAGTGTTTGGGAAGTTATGGGCAGACAGCCACCTGAGACAGTGACTCCCCTCCTATGCTACTAATCTCTCAAATACCTATTGTTTTATTAAATTTATGCTTCTTGTTTCTTTCAAGTATATCAAGAGGCCTCAAGAGGACTATGAAAACATTTACGTCTCCAACTCAGAGCAATGTGGGTTTCACAATATTTCGTAGTACCTCTGGAAAAGGAAAGAAAGGAGGTAAGTGAAACAATAAAGGATGGCATGGTGAGTTTTGACAAACTCAAAACCAGTCTAAATGAATTTATTAACTTGGACCAATTTATTAAATGTGTAGTAGCTTCTATAACCTGGCTAATTTAACCCTCAACTTTTTTAACCCCTAGACTTCTGCACTGAGTACATACATCTCTTGGCCAAACTCACTGAAAAGATTCAATGCGTGCCTTAAACTTGCCTGATGATAAAAACTAAACTTAAGGATTTAAAGCAAATTGAAGGAATGAAGATAATGAAGGCCTTTATTGCCCTGAAAATTAACTGTCTCAAACACAATGGGAAACACCCCTAGGTCACTTTAGAAACCTTTCACTCTTCTCTAGTTTTTCAAGTCTACGAAAAGCATTCTTTTTAGAATACCATGAATTTAAGAAATCGTATTTTGTAAACATCTAATGGTTTGGGGAAGCAGAGGTCAGTATTTTTTTAAAGCCTGACTATTATCAAAATGGAATAAGACATTGACTTCTCTTCATATTATCAGGCCAAGGAGAAGACCATTTAAAATAAACCCATTAAAGAGTTTTTAAAATACCACACAGTAACAGTTGCTTGATTTTTTGTTGTCGATTGTATACAATTTACTGTCATAATACTGAGGACTCAACAAAGCTGGCTAACTGAAGTGTTTTGACAGAGGGTGAGATAATTAAACTGATGTAGAACGTAAACAGTTTATATCCAAACCAAATTCTCAGTGGCTGATTTTTTTTTTAATGTGTACCATTTGGCTGTTTAAAAATGAATTTGAGAACAGTCAACTTTTAATATTTAAACTTAAAGCAAATGGTAATAACTTTCCCGGATTAAAGATTAACCTCAATTCAGCCAGCAGTTCTATAAGCACTTTTTCTACAGAGCATGAACTTAAAGCGGTAATAACTTTCCCGGATTAAAGATTAACCTCAATTCAGCCAGCAGTTCTATAAGCACTTTTTCTACAGAGCATGCCTGGATCCCTCCCTTTATAAACCCTATATTCTGAAAAATTCCATGTAATTAATTCATTTTCCAGATTTTTCATCAAGGACATTCAACAGGCAATAAAAAATAACCAGTATGTCTACAATGCACTGATACCATTTCTGCCAAAAGCTAATACACCTGACATTTTAGTTACTCTCTGTGACCTTACTAAGGAGAAATGCAGGCTTTCTATTAGGTGGTAGAGTTCTTATTTTTTGCTTTTTCAATATGGAAAACAGACTACCCCTGAACCTCTGTGGTAACCTGGTGATCCAGGATCTCAGCTAGAGAGATCACCAATTATAAAGGTCAATTTTTTTTATCTTCTTCTATGAAACATTTCACCTACTATTATTACAGGCAAACAAGAAGAGGATGTTTACTTGTTTGACTTAGATCTCACTGAAGGTCCTGCCCCCAGATATACAACAGTAAGTTTTGTGGTGGTCAACGGAGGAGGCAGTACGATCAGTGCGTTTTTGCTATCATAAAGTCCAGTATTCAAGGTCTAGCTTGCAACCTTGGCTCCTGGCTATGTAACTTTGGGCAAATCACTTAAGACTCAGTTTTCTCATGAGGTCAAAGTACGTTGAGAATTTAAGGAGATAAAAAAATATAAATCCCAGTATACAGTAAGTCCTCAATACATGTTAATTTCTTTCTTATCCTTGCCCTTTAATAATTAAAGTACTACTATAAAATGGGATATCTGATATTTTCAGAATTATAAAATAATACTATTCAAAGCTCTTTTCTCAGATATCCATTTGAGTCTGCTTATATATAAATAACTGCAGCCTCACAATTCTGAAGTTTGTTAGCTCTGCGCTGTACACAAAGTGATTTCTTAAATACTCACAACTTCAAACCCGGAAAAGAATGTGAGAGGCTCCATCAGCAGTGGTCTCTCAGGCTCACTGGCTCCTGAAACATGGGTGCAGGCTGAAGAAGGGCTGCCAGGGCCAGGACCCAGTCTTCAGAGGACTCCAAGGAACATTCAACGCTGTCGGTGAGTTTGGGATTTGAAAAAACCACCGACCGTTGACTGTACCTTGGGGTCCTTATAGACAACACTATATTTCCTGAAGCTAAGGAGCATGCTGTGCCTTCACATATCACATTAGATCACCAAAATCAGTCCCGCTCCCCATCCCGCAGAAGTGGTCCAGTTAATTTTTTAAAAGCTCCCCTCTATTTCTCTTGCCCATTGTTTCTTGCTTTTTGTTGTGTTTTCGACAAACAAGTGTTTCATTTCAACAAGATAAGGAAAGCTCCATGATAATACCTAACGTTTTTAAATGTCTCCTAGAAACAGGCCATTCTGGAGAGAAATTGGATGTAGCAAGAAGAGATTTATTAAAAACATGTATTTCATTTTGGAGTAAAATCCAGTTAAGTATTTTACAGCCATTTCTCCCATGTCCCCTCAAAACCTTTAATTAGGACAAGGGGAGGATTTAATAAGCAAAAATAGCACAGAATTGTCCAATGTCTGCACAGTTCTTAACACATTCTACCTCCAATTACAGTTAATGTAGTTAAGTTCTGACAGCCCCATTAGAATACGAGCTGTTTGAAAACAGCAACTGCCTCACCATTTCCATCCACACATAAGCTGATTTCAATGTTCGTTAAATTCAAGTAAAAAGTCACGTCTGGAGTCAGAAGGATCTGGGATGAATCCTGGCTCAGAACTCCCTAACTAGCTGTGTGACCCTGGGCAAGTGTCCGAGTCTCAGCTTTCTCATGTATAAAATGGGGGATAATAAGTATCTTTACCTCATAGAGTTTTGAGATTCAATAAGATAATATATAAAGTGCTTTGTACCATTCCTAGCATACAAAAAATGCTCAATAAATGTAAGCTATTATTATTTAACCCAAAGCATAATCTGTGCCAATTTACTTTGAAAGGCACTCGTAATTCTCAGTTCAAAACAGAGAGAAAGAAATAGGGTCCTCAGCTCTTGTTTATACCTACCAGTATGCAAGCACTGCCTGTGTAGTCACAGAGCTACCCGTTAGCTTTTCCAAGAGCCCCTTCCCTTCCCTGAACCATAGTTTCTCCATCTTTAAGAATCTCCCAGCTCTACTGTCAATGTTATCTATAATTATGTGGATCCTCAACGGCTGGTTACTAAGAGAGATGCCAGAACCAGACCTCAAAAATCCAGCGTGGAAAAGAAGAGCCAGGAGTTGGGACAGGCCAGGGCAACTCCACCAACTTGAAACACTGATGGCTGCACTCAACATTCATTGCTGTCGGTGGGTTTGAGTCTGAGTCAACTCACTGATCAATGAATGCAAACTGCGGACCAAACAACCCAAGGGAAGCAAAATCGTGTGTAGAGAATCACCCAAGTGTATCAGCTACTGTGCTGGGTGGGAGCTGCTGCTGTCTCCAATGTACTGGCTAAAGGCTTTGTTTCTAATACAGAGTAAGCCCTCTAAATTCCTAATACTTTTCTTCACCCCCCCCTTTATTTTTTTTTTAAAAAATGATGTTTTAGAATTAAGGGAATATTTTATAGAAAGAATAAACATCATACCATATTTTAAAAAACAATGTTTTCATAATTTTTAAATTTAAAAGAATCACATGATTATTTAAAATTCAAATAAGAAATAAATAAAAACTGAAAATCCCTTTCCTCATCATCTGCAATCATTTCCTCAATGGAAATCACCTATAACTATAATACATCAGTTTAATAACTTGTTTAAAATAATAAATATAATTATAACAAACTATTATCATTAAAAGGATAAATATCATAAGTAAACTAAATATTTATTTTATTTCCTTGAAAACCTTTATCCATGAACATATAAACAGATACATACCACAACTCTGTGGTTTTTTTGGAGGGTGGCATAAAACAAAAACTACCTCATTTTATTTTATTTTATTTTATTTTATTTTATTTTATTTTGGCTGCACCGCATGCCTTGCAGAATTCTCAGTTCCCTGACCAGGGGTTGAACCCAGGCCACGGCAGTGAAAGCCCAGAATCCTAACCACTAGGCCAGCAGCGAACTCCCCAAAACTACCTCGTTTTATACTTACTCCCACACAATCTGCTTTTTCACTCAGATGTACATTACAGATAACCTTCCACAACAATCTTGTTATAGTTATATTAACTATACAGTTATATGCCTTAGTATGAACACCCTGGTTATTACTGTTCAAATATATTTTAATATTCTCTTTTGACCAAAACTATAAGGTCCATTCATTCTGACCTTTGCAACCCACATCCCTCAATTAAGAGAAAAAAACAAGTGAGATGGGAGATTCACTTCATTTCTCTTAGCAAAAATTAAAATGTATTATCAACTCTCTGAATCCTTTAAAATAAGATAAGCCACTAAATCTTTCATGATAATGACAGGAAAACAAATGCCTTGGTCGTGAATAATTTATCATACACATAAGTCTGAGATAGAAACAGATTCTCATAGCGAAAGTCAAATTAAATAAGGCAGCAGGAGAAGAGGCTTGTCAACTTAGCCTTCTGAAATTTTTTTTCTCAGAGGTAGGAAGGAAGGTGAAGTGCAGGTGAAGTGAGACAAGAACTAAAAAGACAAATCAAAGCCAAAAGAAAAATGCAAAAAATGATGAGAATTGGGACTTCTCCGGTGACGCAGTGGTTAAGAATCCACCTGAAAATGCAGGGGACACAAGTTCAAGCCCTAGTCCAGGAAGATCCCACATGCCACAGAGCAACTAAGCCCATGCGCCACAACTACTGAGCCTGCGTGCCAGAACTACTGAATCCCGCATGCCTGGAGCCCGTGCTCCGCAACAAGAGAAGCCACCGCAATGAGAAGCCTGCACACCGCAACGAAGAGTAGCCCCCACTCTCTGCAACTACAGAAAACCCGTGCACAGCAACAAAGACCCAACGCAGGCATGCATGCATGCATGCACAAATTGATTTATTTTAAAAAAATGATGAGAATTCAGGAAAAATATGGGGTTCAGGCCAGTGTTTCCCAAACCTGGTTGTACATCAGAAACATCTAGAGTTGCTTTTAAAAATGCAGGTTCCTGAGTTCTACCCCAGATCACAAGTAGGGTCCTACAATCCGTACTTTATTATAACAAGTTCACCAGGTATTTAGAGCCACCGAAGGCTGGTTTGAAGCAAAGCCAAGCCCACCAACTTAACACTGGATTCTGACCACCACACTTCATGTCATCCACTTCGCAACTATTGCCCAAACTTCTGTGCCACCATCTGATACTGCCACTAGTCTTCTGAGTACAGAAAAATATAGCCATACTTATGTTGCTATTGAGTAACTCTCTTCAGAGTGAATAAAACTTTGCACCATGTTGTGGCAGCCAAACAAATCAAATTGTGTCTGATGTTTTATAGAAACAGATGCACTTGAGTTTATGTTCTCTCAAAAACTAAAACCTACCTAAAGAACCTAATGAATGGGACCTTCCCTGGTGGTCCAGTGGTTAAGAATCTGACTTCCAACACAGGGGACACAGCTTCGATCCCTGGTCAGGAACTAAGATCCTACATGCTGCAGGGCAACTAATCCCGCGTGCCACAACTACTGAGCCTGCATGCCACGACTAGAGAGCCTGTATGGTGCAACTACTGAGCCCACATGCCACAACTAGACAGCCCATGTGCCGCAACTACGAAGCCCATGCTCTGGAGCCCGTGCGCCACAACAAAAGATTCCACATGCTGCAACGAGGATCCCACATGCTGCAACTAAGACCTGACGCAGCCGAAGTAAATAAAATAAATTAAAAAAAAAAGAAAGCAGCCATTAGAGCTTCTTTAAAAATAAAGAACCTAATGAATGAACAACGTTAAATTCAGATGACTGTCCCACCCAAGATGTCTTTATAGAAATCAAAAACTTTTCTTTCTTTCATACTGGTGGACACATAGGAGGTAATTCACATATTGATGTTTGTCAGGATGTCATGCATCCTATAGGTATTTACTTTCAACCACCAATTATTTCCAAATTTCTGAAAACATTAGAAAATAATGTTTGACAGGGCTTCCCTGGTGGCGCAGTGGTTAAGAATCCGCCTGTCGATGCAGGGGACATGGGTTCGAGCCCTGGTCCGGGAAGATCCCACATGCCGCGGAGCAACTAAGCCCGTGCACCACAACTACTGAGCCTGCGCTCTGGAGCCCCTGAGCCACAACTGCTGAAGCCCGTGCGCCTAGAGCCCATGCTCCGCAACAAGAGAGGACACCACAGTGAGAAGCCCACGCACCGCAACGAGGAGTGTCCCCCACTCACCACAACTGGAGAAAGCCTGCACGCAGCAACAAAGACCCAACGCAGCCAAAAAAATAAATAAAAAGAATGTCTGACATGTTCTTTGAAAAATGTACAACTAAACAAGCATGCCATTTATTTACCCAGACAATCAGTAGTCTCTATATATGCCAATGAAAAAATTACGTATTTTAGCCACCAAAATCCTCTATAGTTTCTACCGGATAAAACTAAGTGCTACAGGAAGGGAGAACTTATGTGAGTTTGAGGGTGTTTCCTGAAGATGGGACTTGTAAATAAATACCTGCAACAGAGAAAATATGTGGCATGTATAGTGGACAAGAGCAAAATAGTTCAGAGATTATGTTTGGGCGCACTGAAAAAGTAAAAGACGGACTGTCTTGTGAGCCAGGCAGAAAAGTTTAGAATTAGTGCAACAGGAAGCCACTTTAAGTGGTTAGCTCTGCAAGGAGATAACGAAAGCAAGACTTTGGGAAGATTCACCAAGCAGATGAAGTAGGAGGAAGGGAGGAGAGATCTGAGACAAAAAGAAATAGAAATCTGTTGCACAAAAGAGCTAAGCTAAAAGGGAGGCAGCAGGAATAGACAGAATGAAA
>NW_006776053.1:1348995-1357630 GCF_000442215.2 Lipotes vexillifer
GCGGGGGGGGGGGAGGTAACTACGTAGTTACTGAAAAATTCATACAAAAGAGAAAACTAAAGTCCACCAGTTGCCCCCCGCCGCCCGCATCATTCTGTTCAGTGTATTATTCTTCCAGATATTTCAGAGATATTTAAAATATTAATATATGTATTTATATTTAGAGAAAATATCACAAATTACACATAATTTTCCGTAATGCTTTTTTCACTTAAAACATTGTGGTCATCTTTCCAGGTCAAAGGATTAGAGCCATCTTGTAACTGGCTCAAAGAGAAAAGATAGTGATGAAGTTCAAACAGACTGGAAGCAAAAATGTTAACAGTTGCAATCTCCAAGTTGTAGAATTAAAGGTGATTTTTAAGTTTATCATTTACAACTCATCTATGTCTTAGAAGCGTTTGGCAAAAAATATGAACTATTTCAACAATTAAGAAAAATCATTTAAATGCCTTTTCTTAAAAAGCAAAGATTTCTTTTAGATGCAAGATCTACCTATGTTTGGCTGAAAAGCATATGGAAGAATCCACAGAGGGAAAGGAAGAAAAGACGGACTATTTTTATTAAGAAAGGGTACCTGTAGAAAGCACAGCTGCAGGGACAGTGGAAAGTAAAGGGCTCCAGGTCCATGGTTGAAGTGGTCACTTTGGAGGGCAGACACATCGGCCTCAGAGAATGAAAATTACAAAGCAAATTCCAGCCTACTTCTGTTCTCCTCTCAGGCTGTATCTCAATAGGATCCAACTGGGTGATCCCAAATCTTGCAAGGGGTCTGCCATGGAATAGACATTCCATAAATGGTTGCCAAATGAATTCCCTTATGTTTTATGACACAATTATGTTTATAACTTATGAAACTCCTTGAAGTAAGCATAGGATACCTTCAAACCATCTGTGCCATGAAGTACAGTTCCAACGCAGGTATAATTTTAATATCTACCAGATATCAGGACAAAGCTATCTTTTATACTTGCTATAGAACCCCTGAATTTACACTGTAGCCCAACTTCCCCTCCTACTTTTCAGACTAACTAAATCTACTGAAAAATACATGCACAATCCATCAAAATCACATGCCCCTTTCTCTTCTCTTCCCAGTACAGTGGGTCCCCTCCATATCCAAGATGTGGAGGACCAAAGATACTGCACCATTTTATATAAGGGACTTGAGCATCCTCGGATTCTGGTGTCCAAGGAGGATCCTGGAATCAATTCCTGTGGATACCGAGGGACGACTGTAAATAGCTGAGGCAAAACAGTAGAGTAAAAAAGAAATAAATGGTTTGGGATAGTATGGAGTTAGAAAACCTGAATTTAATTCCAATTTCTGCCATAGTTATGTGTTCTTGGACAAGTGAGTCACCTCTTAAGCCGTAATTCTCCATGAAAGAGAGACTAAGTATACCTCTCCTATCTTCACAGGATTGTTGTGAGGCCTCAGAGAGAGCACAGCGAAAAAATGTGCTGCAAATAGCACACAGCAGTACAGCCCAATGCATCCTGGCCTTTGACGGTACTACTCCATGGCTCATCCCCACTTTTAGTAGATAAGATTCCCTCACTCCCCAAACTCTCACCTACTTGTCAACCAGAAGCACATATTTGCAAGATGTCTAGCTGAGGTTATTAATCTATAACCTGAGGCTGAATGCAGGCATTTTTCTGTATATACGTGTCACCAGCATAGACAGTCCATCAGAGCCACAATCTATTTATTTAGGTCTTTGTAAACTTCTCTCAGAAATATTTTAGTTTTTAGTGTACAAATCTTACACTTCTTTTGTTAAATTTATTCCTAAGTATTTTATTCTTTTGATGCAATCGTGAATGGAATTGTTTTCTCACTTTCATTTTTGGAGCACTGCTAGCTATAAAAATACAACTGATTTTTGTATATTGATCTGGTATCCTGTGACCTTGCTAAACTCAATTAGTTCTACTTGTTTTGTGGGTTTTTTGTGAATTATTTAGGATTATATATAGGATTATGTCACCTATGAATAAAAACAGTTTTAAGACATCCAATTTAGATGCCTTCCCCATTAACCCTCACATTACTGTACTAGCTAGAACCTCCAGTGAATGTTGAAAAGAAGTAGTAAGAGCACATTCTTACCTACCTTATTCCCAATCTTAGGGGAAAGGTACTTATATTTACCCAATTAAGTATTATGTTAGCTTTAGGCTCTTCATGGATGTCCTTGGTCAAATTGCGGAAGTTGCCTTCTATTCCTAGTTTGCTGGGAGATTTTGATCATGAATGGGTATTGAATTTTGTCAAATGTTTTTCCTGTGTCTACACAGATGATCATGTGGGGCTTTTTAACCTTTATTTTATTAGACTTATTTTATGGCCCAGAATACTCTTAGAGACTGTTCTGTGTGCACTTGAAAAGAATGTATATTCTTCATGGAGTATTCAATAAACATGAGCTATGGTAAGTTGGTTGATTACTTCTCAATTTGTTATAAGCCTATGGTTGTTGTTGATAGTTTTATTCAGCTTTACAGTTGCTTTTTGGGGACAGGCTGTGTTGACCTTCTCACTCACTCATATGCCAGAAATGAATCTCCTCCTCAGGTATGTTTTTACAAATCGCATAAGTGATAAAATCCTAATCTTGGTGAAACCAAACAGCTAGTCTGAATTCCAGTCTATTTTCCTGAAATTAGACCCAAGTACCATAACAAACTGCTCAAATACAGTTTTTCCTCCTAAGTGGAGGAAAAACTTAGGAGGAAAAACTTCCTGAGGAAGGCAGAGGAATAAAGTCACTCTGGAATATTGGAATGATTTTCAAATCCCAAAGGCAACAATACAAAAACTTGAATATCAAAGATTTATCTTCAGTTTCCACTACCAAAAGCCCTAACTGTTGGAGTCACTAGTACCTTCTATGTGTGTATACAATCTGAATCAGCCCCAGAGCCAATCATGGCTAGGGCGAGAGTACCTGGACAGCCTCAGATCTTGTCACCAGGTAGGTACTCAAACAGGTGTTATGCAGTGAGGTACACTGAGGGCTACAAGCGGCCCTGGCCACTGCAATTAAGCCATCAGCACGCTTATAACTCCCAGCCAATAACTGAGTGGTTTGAAAGTATCTTTTCTACTTGCCAAACTTCAAGCATTACCTAATGCCTGGATTTTCACTGCAGTTGCCAGATCCCCATCCTTTCCCACCCCAGGGCTAGCAAATAATTCCTAGTCAACCATGCCCCTGAATTTGCCCTACCTTTGCACTATCCCTCAAATACCGGACTTAATGGGGAGTTTCTACAATCTCCATGCTACCTGTTTCCTTACTGAAACTATCATATCAGAAAATTTGTCTGCTCTATTAATATTCTCCTTAGAACGCACCTGCAGCTTCTACTGAATAGTCAGTGGCCATAGCCCCAGGTAAATGGATATCTGGACACCAAGCTGGGTTTATCCTTTCCTGAGTATTTAAGATTTGAACACAAATGCTTCAGTTAGTCTGTGTTGAGCACGGCTGCTGGAAAGACATGACAAGGCAGGGCAAATCAGGGGCAGCCATCTTCCATCATGGACACAGAAGCAAAGAGTATCAGTCTGAACGAGAAGAGAAATATGAAACAGAAGCACCAGAGAAGCAGAGATAAGCCTCCACAGAGAGATGGGAAAGAAATCCTGGTCTTGCTCCTTCATGAAATCCAACTGAATGCTCCCTCCTTGGGCCCCAAGAGAAACCCTGTATTTTCCACCAATGTCCCCATTTTAAACTAGCTTAAGGAGAGTGTCTTTCTTACAATTTAACTACTTAAGTCAACACCTCTGGTTTTCCTCCCTTGCTACCAGTCTATATTTCCCAGGCACCAGCACTGTTCACACACTTTCGTGTGTTACTTCGCCATAATACAGCTCCCCTGTGTTCAACTCATGGTTTTCTGACTATGCCAAGTTTCTTTACGAACCTCTAAGACTAGATCATATTCTCAAAGCTCTAAAGTTTTCTTTGGCTATGATGAACAGGGGAATGAAAGGCAGTGTGGTCTTAACCTTTTAGCCTTAGCTTCTCATCTGGGAACTACCACCTACTACGTAGAGTTGTGATGGGGATCATATACGGTGAGAATAAAGTGCTTAGCACGGCATCTGACATATGGCAAGCCCCACTAAAGGTAGCTCTTTTCTATAATAGCTTGATTAAACCTGTACATACTGAACAATAGGTAAAAATCATATCACTAATATTTAGGAACTAAATGGCACCAAGTACATCAAGAAAACTAATCAAGAGTAATTCCTGATGGGGAGCAATCTTTTTACACGATAGCACTACATCACTAACATGTGAGCAGCCGTATCAACTCCCAATCAACATCTATTTCTTCCAAACTTGTTTCTAGCCCCACTGTACTTTTGAAGCTTTTCAAATTACCCTGTTATCTTTCATCTGCATTTGTAGGATCATTTCCACTAATCTACCAATGTTGCTTTTGAGATTTGTTTGCTCGGTGATATTTTTATCCAAGGTATTTCAAAAGAGAAAACAAAGGTCAGAGGTTGAAACTAACTGGTCAGACTTAACTTATAAAACTTAAGAGAATATATTTTTGGTAAAAGATAATTAAGAGTCAAAATTATCATGACTATTAGGAAAGGGTGACTAAGGTATTTTAATTTTAAGTTTTTGTCTAACAAAACCTCTCACAAAGAGAAAGAGAGACAGAGAGAAATAAAGGGACAGGGACTAGATTTCACAATTAAGATTATCTTGATGAAAATGATGTTTAGGGCCTGGCTTTTATTGCATCTTAGTTATGTTGAAAAATTCCTGGACAGCTGAGATGCTAAATAGTGCATACACCAAAAAGAAATCAACAAAAATCCCAGCACAAAATCATTACATAAAGGATTTTACTTCCTTCTTGATTACCCTTCAACATAAGAACAATTCCTAGAAGAATCATTTGTTGTTAGACTCACGTAACAAATAATTCTGTCAATAAGACTGATCACGAGTAGTAATTCTATCAACAGTATTAGAGCCATTATCATAAACATCTGTGCATACATAGTGAAGACACACATTCACACACAATGATGAGATTTTGCTTTAAGTCACAGAAGACATATATTTTTTCTATTGCACACCTAGCTCCAAAGGCCCATTGCACTGAGCCTTCTTCTAGCTAGCCTGTGGCTGTTTTCTACCTTCTCCTCCTCCTTCCCAATCTTTTAGCCCCATGATTCTCAAGGTATGAATTTAAAGGATCCTCATGGTATATTAATCCAACTTTCATCCATCTTATGAGTGACTGATGTTCAGTTCATTTCTACTTATGAATAAAGGCTATAAGTAACTCGTTAATGGACTGTCAATAAAATTTGGTGTTTATAAACTAAAAGTAACAAGAGACTCTAGCATTCTACTAATAAGCCTGGCTGCCACAAAATGGATGGCAATGGTGCAAAGATCCTACTGCAAACACACACATAAAATCAACTGGAAATCTTGCAGTTCTCTGAACTCCATTATCATTGTTGAGGGAATTAGTGGTAGTTTTCAATTACTGTTATTCTTGCTTTTTAATCTTCATTATGGCTCATTCAGCATCATTGTTTTCAAAATAGTTGGATACATGCTGTGTATGACAGTACACCAACAGTATCCTTATTTTAAAATTTTCTAGTACTGTAATTAGACTTCGACATGTATATGCCATGCTTCAAATATGAACCATACCTCAATTGCTAATGCACATTTATCATCCTCCCTCCAAATTTATTTGCACGTCATAGTCCATTGTCAATGAATTTTCAACTGGAAAGCAGGAATAGGAAGGTTAAGTAGATAATGGGGTCCTGCCTAAGTGAGCTGTGTTTCTAACCTACGTAAGTCACTGAGGTCAAAAAAGTTGGCATCCATTGCCATAATCAAGCAAGCTGCAACAGGCTGCCAGGTTACTCTGCTTCCAGCCTAGCTGTCCTCCCAAACCTTTTCTCTTCTTAACTACTTCAGGGAGCATTAGAAACTCACCCCACCCATCATCTTTTAATTTTCAGAGGCTGAGAATTCTACTCATGTCTTCTTAGAATCTTACATCCCCTTAAACGACCTTCTTCCTTCACTACTATCTTAAACAAATCCTCATTCAGGAAAATTTCTGTTCTCTCAATTTCCATTTTTATAAGGGAAACCCACACCTTCGACTATAACATTCATAAAAACTCTTCTTCACGCCCAAGGAAAGAAGTCTCAGACCCAAGGGACAGCAGGGAGCTATTAATGCAGTCTCCCTGGAAGTAGATTGTCAGCTCTTGGATATAAAAGCACATCCTTCTTGCCCCGACTCCCCAAACTCAGATCTCTTTGCATTAACGGTCAGCTCTATCACCTTTCCCCTCCATCCCCCAATATTCAAAAAAAAAGCAACTGGATAGCCACTGCATAAGCCAAGATTTTGAAGTTTGAGAGGCAATGGAAGGAAGGCAGCAGAATGGATTCCCATATAATATTAATTAGAGTTTCCAAACATGCTCTTAGAATGAGCTAAAGGCTCACTCCATCTCTCATATCTTGAGGGCTAGCAGTATTACTTTTCAGAAAATCTTGGTTTTCTGTTCCGTTTAATTATGAGTTTTACAAGCACAGTTTTCCGTTTTTCGGTCTGATTCCTTGCTCTTGGCTCTTCAGTTAGGGCCTGTTGCCACCTAGTGGACTAAGTGGGAATAAATGCCAATACATCATCACAGCTTCTCACCACTGTGCTCTCAGAAGAGACCGCTAGATGGAGACTTCAAATTTGAAGCAGAAGGAGAGTGCCTAAACCTATCTAGAAAACCAGTTAGTTGGTGTAAGACTACACAAAAAACTAGTAACTCACACAAATAAAAGCGAACGTGTGACACTGAGGTTAAGGATATAGGCTTTGACTCTTTTGAACAAAATCACAAAAATCTACAATAAATATTACCAAGTTGAATTAGCAAGACTCCATGTTCCCAATGCAGAGGGCCCAGTTTCGATCCCTGGGCAGGGAACTAAATCCCACATGCATGCTGCAACTAAGAGTTCACATGCCGCAACTAAGGAGCCCACCTGCCACACCTAAGACCCAGTGCAACCAAATAAATAAATAAATAAATATTTTTTAAAATCTACAGTTTTTGAAACATACATAACTTAAGACAAAAAAAAACACACAAAAAACAATGTGGCATAAAGACAGACATATAGACAAAAGAAACAGAACAGCAAGCCCTGAAATAAGCCCTCACCTATACGGTCAATGACTGTCAACAAGGTTGCCAAGACTATTCAATGAGGAAAGGACCATCTTTTCAACAAACAGTGATGGCAAAAGTGAATATCCACATGCCAAAAGGATGCATGTGAACGTCATCTTATACCATATTACACAAAAAATAACTCAAAATAGATCAAAGACCTAAATATAAGACATAAAACTTCTAGAGGAAAACAAAGGGGGAAAAGCTTCCTGGCATTGGATTTGCCAATGATTTCTTGGCTATGACACCAAAGGCACAGACAACAAAAGAAAAAATAAGTAAATTGTACTACATCAAAATTTAAAACATCTGTATATGAAAGGACACAACAGTGAAAAGGCAATCATAAATTGGGAGAAAATATTTGCAAATCATATACCTGATAAAGGGTAATATCCATAATATATAAAGAAATCTCAGAACTAAGAAAACAAAAAACAAAATAACAACAACAACAAAAAACCTGCTTAAAAGATGGACAAAAGACTTAAATAGGTAACTTCTCCAAAGATGATATACAAATGGCCAATAAGCACATGAAAATACGTTCAACAGCATTAATCATTAGGGAAATACAAATCAAAACCACAGTGAGATACTACTGGGTGTGTGTGATACTATCAAAAACACAGAAAATCGGAGGATGCAGAAAAATCAGAACCCCTGTACACTGCTGCATGGGATTGTAAAATGATACAGCCACTGTGGAAAACAGTATGGTGGTTCCTCAAAAAATTAAAAATAGAATTACCACATGATCCGGCAATTCCAGTTCTGGCTATATACCCAAAAGAACTGAAAATAGGGACTTGAAGAACTATCTTTACACTCAATATTCATAGCAGCATTATTCACAACGTTCACAATAGCTAAAAGCTATAAGCAACCCAAGTATCCATCAACAGATGTACGGATAGACAAAATGTGGTATATAACAAACAATGGAATATTAGTCCGTCTCAAAAAGGAAGGAAATTCTGACATGCTACAACATGGATCAACCTTGAAAACAGTATGCTACGTGAAAGAAGTCAGCCACAAAGGGACAAATACAGCGTGACTCCACTTATATGAGACACCTAGATTAGCCAAATTCATAAGAGACAGAAAGTAGAATGGTGGGCGCCGGAGTCTGGAGAACAGGGAAATACTGTTAATGGTTACAGGTTCATTTTTGGAAGATAGAAAGAGTTCTATGGATGGATGGTAGTGATGGTTTCATAACAATACTAGTGTGGTACTAAACCGTACACTTAAAAAATGGTTAAGATAATAAATGTTTTGGTCTGTATATTTCACAATTTTTTTAAATAAATAATAAGAAAAAGATTATAGCTAACATCATACTTGATAGTGAAATACTGAACTCTTTCC
>NW_006776053.1:1357778-1367803 GCF_000442215.2 Lipotes vexillifer
CGGGAAAGGGCACAAACAGTAGAGGCCCCCGCTACACCAAAAAAAAAAAAAAAAAAAACAAGAATGTCATCCTCGGGCTTCCCTGATGGCACAGCCTGCCAATGCAGGGGACACGGGTTTGAGCCCTGGTCCGGGAAGATCCCACATGCTGCAGAGCAACTAAGCCCGTGCGCCACAACTACTGAGCCTGCACTCTAGAGCCCGTGAGCCACAACTACTGAGCCCATGTGCCACAACTACTGAGGCCCGCGTGCCCAGAGCCCGTGCTCCTCAACGAGAAGCCACCGCAATGAGCAGCCTGCACACCGCAACAAAGAGTAGCCCCTGCTCGCCACAACTAGAGAAAGCCCGCGCGCAGCAAGACCCAACACAGCCAAAAATAAATAAATAAAATAAATAAATTTATAAATAAATAATAAATTTTAAAAATTAAAAAAAAAAAAGACTGTCCTCCTCAACATTTTTATCTACTATTGGACAGCAAATCTTAGCCAATGCCATAAGGTAAGAAAACTAAAAGTCATAAACATTAAAAAGGAAGAGAAGTAAAATTGTCTTTATTCATAGTGGTACACATAAAAAGTCCCAAAGAATTTATTTTTAAAAGTTACTAGAACTAGTAAACAAATTTAACAATGTCATATAATACAATCACAATATACAAAAATCAACGGCATTTCTATATACTAGCAACAAACAACTGGAAAATAAAATTTTAAAATAATACCATTTACTACAGCATTAAAAAAACATACTACTTAGGGATAAATTTAAAGAAAGCTGCGCAAGATCTCAATCTAATCTTTCAAAAACATCACTGAGAAAAAATAAAGTTCTAAATAAATGGGAAAATATACTGCATTCATAGATTAGAAGACTCAATTCTAAAATGACAACTCTACCCAAATTGATAAGATCAATGAAATCCAATCAAATCCCAGCAGGCTTTTCACTTAAAAAAAAAAAAATTTTTTTTTGGATGAGCTGATTCTAAAATGTAAAACGAAATTAAAACAAAACCAAACAAAACCCTAGAATAGCCAAAACAGCTAAAACAACTTTGAAAAGGAAGAACGGAGTTGGAGAACTAACACCATCCGATTTCAAGATTTACTATACAACTACAGTATTCAAAACATTGTGGTATTAGTGAACACATAAGTAGGTTAATGGAAGAAAACAGAGTCTACAAGTAGATCATACATATAAAGATCAAATTATTTTTCAGCAAGTGCATCAAAAATTCAATGAGGAAAGTCCTGTCAACAAATAGTGCTGAAACAAATAAATATTCATATAAAAAGACTTTGATTCCTATCTTACACCATACAAAAAAAATAACTTGAATAAAGCTAAACCATAAAGTTTCTAGTAGAAAACAGAGGATAAAACCTTTGCAACCTCAGGTTAGGCCAAGATTTCTTAGGGAGGATACAGAAAGAATCATAAAAGAAAAAATTCATAAATAGAACTTCATAAAAATGTAAAACTTCTGTTAATCAAAAATCATGTCAATAAAGTAGAAGAGAAAGCCACAGATTGGGAGAAAATATTCACAACATATATATATGATGAAGGACTTGTATCATAATAAAAAATACCCACAACTCAATAACAGGACAAAGAACACAATTTTTTTTAATTATCAAAAGACTTTGAATACACACTTCTAAAAGACAAAATATGAATGGCCAATACGGGTATGAAAAGATAATCAATATAAATAGTCATCAGGGAAATGCAAATTAAAACCACATTGGTCCCACTACCTGCTCCCTAGAATAACTAAAATTTAAAAGTTGACAACACCAAATACTTACAAGGATGTGGAACTATTAGAAATCATACTACTGGAATTGTAAAACGTACAATTTGGAAAACTGGCAATTTCATTAAAAGTTTAACATACATCTACCATCTGACCCAACAATTCCTAGATATGTTTAGAGAAATTAAAATATATCCACAAAATCCTTGTACAAGAATTTTCATAGCTGCTTTATCATAATAGTACAAAACTAGAAATAGCCCGGGTATCAACAGATGAATAGATCAACTATGACACAGTCAACTGACTACTACTCAGTAATAAAAAGAAATGAATTACTAACACCTGCAACAACATGGATGAGTCTCAAACATTATGCTGAAAAACACTAGACACAATAAAGCACAAGTTGTATGATTCCATCTATAAGACATGTCAGAACAGACAAACCAATCTATCATGACAGAAATCCGAAGTTACTGCTTCTTGGGGCAGAATAGTGGGATCAACTGAGAAAAAGCATAAGGGAATTTTCTGAAGGGATGGCAGTGTTCTGTATCTTGATGAAACATGAATTACAAGGGTACATGCATTTGTGAAAACTGCTTGAACGTTACACTTAATATCTGTGTGTTTCACTGTACGTAAATCATACCACTTTTTTTTTTTTTTTTTTTTTTTTTTTTTTGCAGTACGCGGGCCTCTCACTGTCGCGGCCTCTCCCGCTGCGGAGAACAGGCTCCGGACGCAGGCTCAGCGGCCATGGCTCACGGGCCCAGCCGCTCCGCGGCATGTGGGATCTTCCAGGACCGGGGCATGAACCTGTGTCCCCTGCATCGGCAGGCGGACTCTCAACCACTGCGCCACCAGGGAAGCCCGATACCACTATTTTAAAAAGATAAAAAGTACACTGGCTTTGGAATCACACAGGCTTCAGCTCTGCCACTTAACAGCTCTGCGACCTTAGCCAAGTGTTAAACTGCCAGTTTCCATATCTGTAAAATGGGGAGAACAAGAGTTGAGAACAACTTCATAGAGTTGAAAGAATAAAGGAGACAATGTTTTAAAACCATTAGCATACAGTAAATGCTCACTAAATATTAGCCCAAAAAGTTGGAAACCCTCCATCATATATTTCAGCAACGAAGAAACATGCAGTAACAGCTAGAGCAGCTAAATACTTGGCAATTCACATATACTATCTAACTTATTTTTTAAAACAACCCCTAATAGAGATTATTACTGTTTTATGGATGAAGAAACTGACCTTCACAGGTTGCCTATGGTCACTTAGCAAGGACTGGCAAAAGCCAAGATGCAAACTCTCATGTTCTTTCCACTGCACCACACTGTGTCCATTAGGGTCACTTTCAGCAACATGACCTGCAACTGCCAGGACAGCACAATTCATATGAGCAGCTTACTTAAGGCTCCCTACATTCTTGATAGCAGGGTAAAAAGGAGGCCAATTCTGATAGCTTGATTAGTGAATGGAGGCAGGGCTGCAAGCAGAAGCCTGAAAATGCTGCTCTAAGCTTTTACCCTGTTTTTTGGCTTCCTATTCCTTAGAGCAATTTCAAGGTAAGAGAATTGTGAATGTAAAATCTATCATCTAAATGGGAAGCTGTAGCCTGGGTGACTCAATTTGACAGAATAGCTTGGAAGCTTGGCAGCTGAAATGAGAGCCACAGATTTAAAAAAATATATATATCTCATTTCTTAATACAAGAGGCCTTGTTAAAAAAAAATTAAGGGGTAAAACCTGGTGGTCCAGTAGTTAGGACTCTGCACCTCCACTGCTGGGGGCCCAGGTTCAGTCCCTGGTCAGGGAACTAAGATCCCACAAGCTGCAGTGTGGCCAATAAATTAATTTATAAAAATTAAAACAGAAATAGTGAGTTACTCTGTGATACCACCTGCCCAAAGATATCATTGTTAACTGTTCAGTGTATCTTCTTCCATACTAAAATTTACCTTCTCCTTAATGACTCTATAGTATTCCATTACATGGATAACTACAAACCGTTTTAGTCCCCTATTAAAGTTTTGAGCTGTTCCTTTTTTGCTATTATAAATGCTGAAAAGAGTATCTGAGAATATACATTTTGCACACCTTTCATTTCTTATAGGATAAATACCCAGATGTACTAACTGCTAAATCTGCAAATTTAAATTTAAAAGATTTTAATTTTAAACTGCTAAATCTGCAAGAATAAACCCGAACATTTTTAGTGTTGACAGATATTGTTAGATTATACTCACAGACTTCCCATTTTCCCACACCTTCATCTGCACTGTTATTTATCATTTTTTAATGTAGGAACTGCAAACTCAAATGCCTAGAGAAGACTGGAAGGAAACATAAATGGATGAAGGAAGCCATGTGGGTTTGTGACAAACCTGAGTGTGCAAGCTCATTTAAAGAGGGCAGCCACTACTCTGTTCCAGCCAACAGATGCCATGTATCAAGAGAAATCCAGGCCCAGTGCTGGACCATCCAATTTATCAACAAGGCCAGAAATGGAAATTTTTATGAAACTCTTGCAGGTTTTAAATGTTGACAACTAACATGCTTTTATTTAAACATCCAGTTAGTCAAACAAAACACATTTATAAGCCAGACTACATTTAGCACATTGAATTTTGTGCTAAGGTGAAAACGATATAACACTATTTTCACTGTGAATCTTATTATTCATGCAGTTTATCTTTTCCTATGCTTACCAACAGAGGATGTATCTATTCAATTTTGGTTCATACTGTCAGCACCCTTCAAAGAAAGATGCTTATCTTTTCTTTCAGATTCAAATCTACAACAACAAATACTGGACCAACAAAAAAAAGATATGTAACTTCAGATACAGAAGCTAAGAGTCTTAACTGAACTGTATGCCCAGAAAAGGCTTATGAAGACTCATTTGGGACTGAATTGCTGTACTCTCCTCAACATACTTAGAGAACCCCAAGATTTTGAGAGAAAACACCAATTTGTAAAACTATGTATAACTCTGAAGAGGGTGGCTTTAATAATCCAGGTTTCCCTCCACTACCTAATACATTTGCCTAACACAGCAAATTTTCTCCTTGGTGAGACATCAGAACAGGAAGAGAATTCCCACACATCCCCCTTTGTTATCATATACTGAATTTAAAGAACCACTTTCAGCTTTTTTAAAAAAATGAAATAAAGCACAGGTTTATAGGAATCCTTCTCTGCTCTCAAAATATTACTGCAATACTGCTCCCACAGAAATAATTTCAGCAACCTATCTAATTTCAGAGCTTCTTCTCATTCCTTCTTAGTCATCCATTACACATCTCCAGACCCAGATGCTCAAGCATTCCCTGAACCCACCATAGATAATGGCAGAGATCCATGACTATCCAAAGATCCAACAAGAGCCTTTGAATGCAACTATCTTTTCATCAATTGTAAACAAGTCCTAAACTCTTGGCTCCATAGGGAGTCTCTATCAAGTCAGTATAAACTCTGAAATAGGGGCAAAGGTCAAGGGGATGAAGCTCAGCCTAAACTCTGGAACTCATCCCATCCCCACCCTGTTCAAAAGAATTCTTATCAGAAAGGAACTCCCCAGCAAAAGGCCACATTCAGGCGACATGATCTTGCAGTGATCTAGCAGATTCAGCTGAAGCTTTGGAAGCAAGGCTCTTGGAACTGTTATGAATGTGAAATACCAATATCACAAACAGAATGTTGTGAAGGAAAGGTGATATAAAGGGGAAAACCAAGGGAACTTATCTTATGAACTTATCTTCATTTGTTTCAGGAAAGAACCCGTTTGATAATACATAGTGGAATAATCCTGAGCCTCAGAAGAAATCTCTTTGGGAACCTATTCCACAGTGAATTACTCTACTTTACATCCAAAATAACTCTAATATATGCAAAAGAGCCTAAATGACACTTAGAAAATAGTCTTCATTCTGTACATAAAAGGCCCCGTTATATATGTTATAAATCCTTATACTGCCTTAAACTCTTCCATTAGCATCTGAGACTTGTCACAGTCAAGAGAGCTAGAAACAGGATAGAAGATTCATTAAAACAGCAGCTCTGAAGTCCCAGATGTTTCTCCACTGTGTACTCTGGGGTGAGTCATTTAACCTCTCCAGGCCTTAGCAGTCTCATCTGTTAGGATAGGAATGGTATCTTTTCAAACAGGCTTTATGAGTGCTTAATGAAAAATGCACATGAAGCATTTAATGTGTAATAAATATTAGCCATTATTATTATTACTAACTACTATTCTGTAGTAAAAGCCACATGTCATCAGATTTTGTGTCTGTCGTTCCTGACTAAACCAGAGTCCCTTGAGGGCAGGAACTGAGTCTTAGGCTTGGCACACACATCAAAGGGAAAAAGAAATGGGGAGGGAAGGAAACAGTGGACTAGGTATTACAAAGTCAAACTTAAATTTAGATATTTTATATGCTATAACCAACCCTTCTCACTCCCAATGAATATGTTCAAAGTACCTAGCACATAAGGAATACTCAATAAATGTTAATTTTCTTTGATCTCAACACCCAACCTTAAGTTCATTATCTGCAGACCACACTTGGGTTTATATAAACTGTTTTCTGAGATTAAAAATTGTGACATATAGGGCTTCCCTGGTGGTGCAGTGGTTGAGAGTCCGCCTGCCGATGCAGGGGACGCGGGTTCGTGCCCTGGTCCGGGAAGATCCTACATGCCACGGAGCGGCTGGGCCTGTGAGCCATGGCCGCTAAGCCTGCGCGTCCGGAGCCTGTGCTCCACAACAGGAGAGGCCACAACAGTGAGAGGCCCACGTACCACAAAAAAAAAAAAAAATTGTGACATATAGTTTGACAACTAGGAATAGACCCATAGGACGTGGTACAGAATGTTGGAATTTTGGAATGAACCTATGGCTAACTCTAGCTGAGATGTACATTTCTCTTTTATAGCTTGAAGGATCCACAAAAAGTCTTCTTGGGATCCCAAAACACTTGACAGATGAATGCAAAGCCAGAGCAAACTAGTGATGTTAGGCTATCTTATTCTGAAGCTGTTTTTTAAATTGCCTGTTCATCCCACATCACTCATGGATCTCTTCCTGGTGGGCATCTATCAGTATGGCAACAGAGGGTAAAGATTAATTTAACTTTCAAGTCTCTTCTAAAATGCTCATTTATCCAGGTCTTTGCTCAGTAGGGGAAAATATATACATATGTATATGTATGTATGTATGTATGTAGGTATGTGTGTGTGTGTGTGTATATATATATATATATATATATATATATAAAAGTCTGAGTCAGCAAGAATCCCAAGTATGCAGTCTTTTAAAAATGGTAGGGACTTCCCTGGTGGTGTAGTAGTTGAGAATCCGCCTGCCAATTCCGGGGAAATGGGTTCAAGCCCTGGTCCGGGAAGATCCCACATGCCAAAAAGCAACTAAGTCCGTGTGCCACAACTACTGAGTCTGCACTCTAGAGCCCGTGAGCCACAACTACTGAAGCCCGTGAGCCATAACTACTGAAGCCCGTGCACCTAGAGCCCATGCTCTGCAACAAGAGAAGCCACTGCAATGAGAAGCCCGTGCACTGCAACGAAGAGTAGCCCCTACCCGCTGCAGCTAGAGAAAGCCCACACGCAGCAACAAAGATCCAACGCAGCCAAAAAAATTAATATTATTTTTTAAAGTATCATAGGATTTATAAATAAATAAATTAAATTAAATGGTAATGGCAGGTCTTTAATTACACAAATTTCTTCCTCAGCATGCTCTAAGACCTTACTACTGACCAAAGAGAAAGTGCATAATCTGAGTATTTATTTTAAATAAGCAGAGGGTTAACTCCTTTAGTTTCCTAAGAGGTTAAATAAATGGGTTGGCAGATGGTCATTCTGGTTACCCGCTGCTGGCTGGGCGAAGGGGCCCAAAACACCCTAACAGTCAACCAGATGGTAAGAACAGTCTTGGCCAGCAGTACGTGAGCTCCACTCCTTTGAGGGAACTATTTACTTGAAGCAGTAACTTACACCTGCTAACATCTGGAATGATTTATCTTTGTGTCATTAGGCAACACAGGATAGTTTAATTGAATAAAGTGGTTACAACAGTCCTTAGGTACAGAAAGACTGAGAATTTCAACATTATGCTACATAGCCTATAATAGCATACACTTAATAGTGTTTACCATTTGCCAAGCATTGTTCCAAATGCATATATTACTTCCTTTAATCTCCACAATAGCCTTGCGAAGTAGAAGCACTTTTTTATTGTCCCCATTTAACAGATGAGAATACTAAGGCACAGAGAGGTTAAATAACTTAGCCAAGATTACAGAGCTAGTAAATACTGAAGCCAAGTTGAACTCAAGCAATCTTGAGCCAGAGTCCATGTTCTTAATTCAGAAGAGTTTTGGCTTATATAAAAAGCTAAAGGGCTCACTTGAAATGCAGACAAAAAATTTATATAAAACTATGTTCACGGGCTTCCCTGGTTGGCGCAGGGTTGAGGGTCCGCCTGCCGATGCAGGGGACACGGGTTCGTGCCCTGGTCCGGGAAGATCCCACGTGCCGCGGAGCGGCTGGGCCCGTGAGCCATGGCCGCTGAGCCTGCGCTCCGCAACGGGAGAGGCCACAGCAGTGAGAGGCCCGCGTATCGCAAAAAAAAAGAAAAAACCTATGTTCACTGTGGCACTATTTATAATGTAGAAAAAACTGCAAACAACCTAAATGCCCAACAATAGGTAAATGGTTAAATAAACCATGGTAAACTTATTCACTTACAATGAAATATTATCTTGCCATTAAAAATATTTATGAAAACTGTTTCATGACTTGGGACAGTGTTTCCAATGTAATGTTGAGTGGGGGAGCAATAAACAGCCTACAAATTGTATATATGATTTCTAACCACTTAAAAAATAAGCTCAGACACAAACTGGAAGGATATATTCTCAAATAAGAAACAATGGCTATTTCCAGGTGGTGGGATTAGGGGTGTTTAGAGTTTTCTTTTAGTGTTTTCCACAAAGAACACGCATTATCCTACCATCAGTTTAAACAAAGGCAATTTTTTTCTTTTAATCAAGCTGCACGAAAATCCTCATGCAGTTGGTATAAACAGCTAAAAAGCTTCTAACCTGTCTAAACTTCAAGTAGTTACTTTCCTTGGCATAATACCCTTTGAACACGAAACAACATAGTCAGCACATACCAAAAAGAATGCTCATCTTCAAATTTGGAAACTGAATTAAAATACGAGTATTTTCAATTTTGGTCAGTGTTTATTCTCTAATTATCTGTAGGATTATTTTACAAGAAGAGAAATGGATTTAACTATTTAGAGGCCAAGAACCCAGGAATGGTTTTGCTGAAATAGAATAAGGGACCAAAGTCTGACTAGGGAGGAAGAACAGCTGTTGCTAATCTAACTATTTACCCTTTGACCCTCTATCTGGCCAATAACTGAACAGTATCAATTGTTTTCCTGTATTATGTGCTGTTTACAAGCCCTGAAAGGCATGAAAGGAATTAATAATTTAGCCTAGATAGCCAACAGGCTTTACTGGGGAGCCCCTTGTCTGTGGGACAGAAATCAGAGCAAGTAACTGTCCTGAAATCATAGGTCCCTTTACTGTTCTTGTTTTATAGGCTAATTGGTCCCCAAACATAAATCAATTATTTCTCCTGTTTTAATAAACAATGACTTCTATTCTCTAACTTCCCTTCTATCAAGTCAGTCCTTGTTCTCTTGAGTTTTTTTACAACTACACGGTAAGCACGATGGCTGAGAAAAAAACTTGGGGAGCAGGGCAGACTGGGGTTATTTGGAAACAGAAGCACAGAAAGGTTATGCTGTTTTGAACTTCTCTTGACCTTTGACTGCCCTTGTCCCTTATGCTAATAGGCAGGGTACAGAGATGCTTCTTGTAGAAATGAACTTAGCCTGAACCTGTGCTGTAACATTGGACTCCAAGAAGCCCAGGAATCATAGGAAGGCAGCCCGAGTATGAGTAGCTGCCCATATTCTAAGCATGCTACCCATATGGTCTATCACAAAAAATGTAGGGGGGGCTTCCCTGGTGGCACAGTGGTTGAGAGTCCGCCTGCCGATGCAGGGGACAAGGGTTCGTGGCCCGGTCCAGTAAGATCCCACATGCCGCAGAGCGGCTAAGCCCGTGAGCCATGGCCCCTGAGCCTGTGCGTCCGGAGCCTGTGCTCCACAACAGGAGAGGCCACAACAGTCAGAGGCCCGCGTAC
>NW_006776053.1:1368033-1373707 GCF_000442215.2 Lipotes vexillifer
TGGCCGCTGAGCCTGTGCGTCCGGAACCTGTGCTCTGCAATGGGAGAGGCCACAACAATGAGAGGCCAGCGTAAAAAAAAAAAAAAAAAAATGTAGGGGAAAAAAAAAGGCTATACAAATTTTACAAAGTCAGTCTTTCCTCATCCTGTTCCAACATGTTGTCCCAAACTTGCTGTCTACAACCACTGCTAAGCAAAATGGGAAATCAGCAACAATGGTATTTCCTGGTCCAAAATAAGCAAGTATTAGCAGGCCTTCCTTATCAGGAATTTGGGGGGTAAGGGAGACATTGGAGCCTCTAAATTCCAAAGATGCATCACAAAGAAAACCCTATTATTCTCCATCTAATGTGCAGAAGTTGTGAAATATTAAAATAGATGTGATTCCTTCCCAATCAGAAGCCATGGAATTTGTAGTATCAACAACCATAACCAACTTTACACATGTGTACAGCCCATTTCAATCCTGAGGTGTGCTATGACTTGGCAGGACTGAGCATGCTCAATTGAACCCCAAGATTGACTCAGACCAGATGATAAACTTTTGTTTCTTCCCATTCATTACTATAATGCCAGATCTTTATGTATTTCTTCAAAGAGAAAGACCAAAAATACTAACTTCACAAAAATAACATGGGAACTATTGAAAATATTGGCCACATAAGCTAAGTAAGACTTTTAAAAGAAAAATGATTATTTTTAGGTAACTCCCATTCTATACTGATATATAAAATTATGATTCAATATCTGTTCATTCTCATGGAATGGAGAGGTATATAAAGCACAATATCTAGCTAGAGAGTCTATGCAGAAATGTTAAATGAGTTAGAATTACTTGGCCCAGAAAGAACAATAATCCAATAATAATCTTCATAAGAATATCAATTGCCTTTCCTAGAAGATGGGCATGAGTATTTTCAATTGCTACTAAGTTCAGAAAAAAAGAATAAATTTGGATACTATGTGCTAAATTAGAGGTTTAAAAAAGTGTATTTTGAAATAATTCCAGACAAGGAAATGTTTTCCAATAGACTATTAATAAATTAGGGCAGGACACAGATTTATTTATTTGTGTATCCCTGGAGCCTAGAACTGGGCCTGTTGCAGAGAACATTCAATGTTAAACTGAGTTCTCAATTATCTGGCTTGTTGTTGTTTTTTTTTCTTTTTTTTTTTTTCCCTTGCGTTATGCGGGCCTCTCACTGCCGTGGCCTCTCCCATTTGCGGAGCACAGGCTCCGGACGCGCAGGCTCAGCGGCCATGGCTCACGGGCCCAGCCGCTCCGCGGCATGTGGGATCTTCCCGAAACGGGGCACGAACCCGCGTCTCCTGCATCGGCAGGCGGACTCTCAAGCACTGCGCCACCAGGGAAGCCCCTGGCTTGTTTTATGTGTAGTTCTATCTGAAAGATCACAGGGCATGTCAATATCCTTCCTAGTGTTCAAAAATGCTTCTAAGAGAGGACCATGACTCGAGAATTTACCTTTTCCTCCTCCTAAATGACTACGGCTATTCATTAAGAGAAAGGCAGTGAAAATAGTGTGTTCACTCACAGGTAATGGGATGTCAGGTAGGAAGGTGGGGTAAACTGAGCCTATATTACCTACAAAGCTGATTCTGAACTTTATGACTTGTAGAAAGACAAATCTATTTCCCTGGTGTTTGATAAGCATTATGAGACTTATTTTATCTTGTAATTAATAAGTTAGTTGAGGGCTTCCCCGGTGGCGCAGGGGTTGGGGGTCCGCCTGCCGATGCGGGGGACGCGGGTTCGTGCCCCGGTCCGGGAGGATCCCACGTGCCGCGGAGCGGCTGGTCCCGTGAGCCATGGCCGCTGGGCCTGTGCGTCCGGAGCCTGTGCTCCGCAACGGGAGAGGCCACAACAGTGAGAGGCCCACGTATCGCCCCCGCACCAAAAAAAAAAAAAAAAAAAAAAAAAAAAAAGTTAGTTGAACAAACATGAATGTTTATACTATTAAGGTGTGTGAGGAAAATATGAGAATGTCCACAGCTGATATTAGTCAGGATGGTGAGAAGGTGAACTTTATCGCTTACCTCAACAGCAGAATGGTGACCGATAACCAGCCCCATGACCCTAACAAGTACAAGAACTAGAAAAAATAACTCTAAATCATCTCATGGAGTCTCAATCTAAAGTATCATTCGACCTTTTGGTATTATAGCAAAATAAGGTATGTATACACTGAATATTCTCCATATCCCAGAATGGTGTATGCCACATTATGAGAGCACTATAAACACAGATGATTATCTATGATCAAGACTTATATAGTCCTGAAAAGCATCATTTAATTAGACTTTGAAATGGTCATTCTCATAACTTAAACTTAAGAATGTAGTTGAAGATGCTTTAGAAATTAAACTGTGGTATGAAGGTTATCAACTATAAATATCTAAACCTTTACATAATCCTTCTTTGAAATAAATTATATCAAAATTATGTCAACATTTTAAAAAGTGGTTGTGGGTATATGGTTGTATGTGTGCATAAATGAAAGCACAATTTCTGTTGGTGGTGGTTTCATGGATGATGGAGAACAAGAAACTAGTATTAAATAGAAATTTTCAGCAAATAATTTTCTATTAAATGGCTAGACTCTGGCCACCAAATAACATTAGGAGAAGAAAAAGGAAACATAACTAGAAAAGAGAGAATGCCCTCCCCATAATCATAAATTAAAGTGAAATAAAATCTGTAAATACGGCTTCCCTGGTGGCGCAGTGATTGAGAGTCTGCCTGCCGATGCGGGGGACACGGGTTCGTGCCCTGGTCTGGGAAGATCCCACATGCTGCGGAGCGGCTGGGCCCGTGAGCCATGGCCGCTGAGCCTGCGCGTCCGGAGCCTGTGCTCTGCAACAGGAGAGGCCACAACAGTGAGAGGCCCGCGTACCGCAAAAAAAAAAAAAAAAAAAAATCTGTCAATAGGTCTATAAATGTCATCTTAAGTTATACATTTCAAAGTACACACACATACACTTTTCTTACACATGAACACTGGGGAACATTCAGAACTTACTAGTGCTTGGGTCAAGCTCTGCCAATTCATCCTGACAAAAACCTAAAGAGAAAACAACAGGAAAAAAAGATTACAATTCATGAATTATTCCAAGGTGCCTCCAAATATGAAAAATCAAGTATCATATAGCGGGAAAAAAAATCCAGACTCAGATGTCAAATCTGGATTTGAATCCTCGCTCTATAACATTTAGCTACTGTACATCCTTCTTTGAGCCTCCATTTCATCATCTTTATATAAAAAAATGGAGATAGTAACAGCACTTATCATGGATAGTAACGAGGATTAAGTGGGACACTGATATAAAATGCTTATTTAGCACAGTCCCTGGCACAGAGGAGCTCAATAAACAACAGCACAAGTAATTATGAGTAAGCATGCCAAAGTTAGCTATAAAAAGTTCGTAATAAAATTACAATGTACTTAATACTCGTCATGTTCTACTATGTTATCAATTAATTATTTTCCAAAAGAAAGCAAAATATACAAAATATGAACTTATAAAATATCCAACAGGATAATTTTACTTAAAATTTTCACAGTTGCTTAAGAATTTTACCTATACACACAAATGGGAGCAATTCTTCCATTAATAAATATGCTATTCAAGTTGGAATAAATACCTCTCAAAGCACATTTCAGGCCCAAAAAATCTGAGCTACATCTTTCTGATTGGTGTGTAGCTATCACACTGAAGAGAAAAATCAAGCACAGTGAGTGGCAAACACCCAGTAGGTGTTCTATACACAGGTGATGAAAGTTCTATTTTTCTGGAATGACTGCTTACTCTCTCCAGTTTGCCTTCTACTCATTCTCAGAAAATCTTTTTCTTGCCTCCCTTATCCTTGTCTCATACACAAGGTCAAAGCCCCCTGTTATAATTATCTATAATGTTTTGTGCACTCATCAGCAAGGAATTATTGGCTCAATGTCTGATGCCACTATTAGACTGTTCCACTAACAGTGTTCCACCACCCTAGGGGAAGGGACCTGGCCTGTCTTGTTCACAGCTGTAACCCCATTATGTCTCACAAGCATAGTACAAAGCAGATGTTCAATAAATATCAACTGTAGTATCTCAATGGTAAATTCAAAAACAATGGAGCAAACCTAGGCCTAGAGGGATATAAGAACATTTTCTGTCATCAGAGCCAGGCAACCAGAAGCCAAAAGAGCAACTGAGCGTCATGTGGAGAAGGATTCAAACAGCAAGTAGACTGTTTAAACACCACTTTTAAAGTCCTTGCAACCCTGGGCATTCACCAAACAAGCCACAGTCCTTCTTGGTAAAGAACTATTCATCATCCTTCAAGACCCAGCTCAAATATGACAACTATGAAACATGGAAAACAGAAGAGGCCTCTCCTGCATTCACAACTTAAATAACTGCCTCCTCCACTAGACAGTGAGCTCTTCAAGGGTAGGCACAGTGCCATATCCATCTGCAGAGCTGCTTCTATGCCCGAAACAGTTGCCGATACATTACGTAAGGTGCTCAAATGCAGAATGAACTAAACAGAAAACACAACCCTGCCTCTAGATCACAGTCTAGGGGAAGGAAGTCACAGGATCAGAAAATCTAAGTCTAGCCTGCAAAGTGTGTGGAATGTCTGAATGAGGAAATCTAATCTGGGAAACCAGAGTTTGGAAGCTGCTAAAGTGGATGAGATGCCTAAAAAGGCTCACCTCAGAGCAACTTTAAACCTTCTCTACCTAAACACATGGGGATCAGAAAAGCTGTGGAGAGATGCCAGGCAATGAGGAAATCACTCATTACACATGGGTCCAATACTGAACATCCTGCCAGAAATGAAACTGAGAATAAGCACTCACTTAATACAAATTGACTCAAAAATAGGACAAAAAACATGGGAAGGCAGAATAGTATAATGGGCAAGTTATAGTTCAAGCCACTTTTAGTTTAGTCATATGACTTTAGGCAAGTCACTCCCTATTCTGGACCTCAGATTCTGGACATTAAATGAAAAAGCTGTACTAGAAGTCTCAAGAAAAGACAAAGCCTAACACATTTTCTGAAAACAACATTCGGAACTCAAAGTAACTAGATCAAACACAAATAAAGACAGGGTGACTAAAAAAAAAGAAATACTATGAAAAATAGTTAAAGTGGACATCTATTGCTTTTATCTGCCTAGCAACCACTCCCCCCTTCTGGTTAATGGCATTCTGGTTTTACTTTGGAGACTTATCCCTTTTACACTTTCAGTTGATATGACCCAAGTAGGATTAACCCTAACCCTGCTATAAACTGGGATTAACAACAGCACTTACCTTATAGGTCTGTTAAAAGGATTAAATGAGATAGTGCATGTAAAGACTTTACACAGTACTTGACAAAGTCAAAGCTCAACATATGTGAGCTACTACTAACTAACTAACCCCAAGGGTCCATCCAATCTAGTGCTGTATCTGTGGTACCAAAGAGGAGATTATAGGAGGGTTAACTATTAACTCATTCATGACACCATCCTCAAAGACCTGGAATGGAACCCCCTAACATCACTAACATAGTTTAATTACTTGCTGTGATTCTTGAACCTTTTTTTATATTTTGAACCTATAAACTGCTTGATGCAATAATTCCAGATGTAGTACGCTACCCCCCCCCCCCCCCCC
>NW_006776053.1:1373763-1374506 GCF_000442215.2 Lipotes vexillifer
CCCCCCCCCCCCCCCCGAGGAAAGAAGAACTCTTTATACTTGCCTTAAAACGAATTCCTCCAGTGGTCACAAAGATCCCTGATTATGGAATTCAGTAACTATGTCTACAGTCCCTCCATCCAGCCCTGAGACCACTGGCTAATAATGTCTCTGGCTTTACAGATCATCACTAATGCAGGAGGCTTGAGGAGATATGGAGAAAAATGTTAATCCTACCTCCTGACAAGTCAATGGAATGGCTAGATCTGGCTACCGTTCTCAAAACAGTCTCACCCAGATTCTCAGCAACCAGATCTAGCTAGCAAAATGATTCCTAGCTAGAAGAATCCAAACCACTGCTAGAAGTAACCCCAATGTATGTTCAATTCAATTCAACACAGAGGCAAAGGATATCAGAATTGCTCAGTAAAAAGCAGACTCCTAAGGCACATAAATACACAAATATAACCCCAAAACCTTCTGCCTCACAAAATACAACACATTAAACAGATTAGGAAATGTTCTGAGAAATCCAGAGTCTTTGGCTGGTGACTTAAATTGCTTTAAAAAGGGAGAGACAAGAGACACAGATTGGTTCCTAAAATGATAGATATACCACTAAATCAGCATGCTTATAAGCAATTTGAAATTTAGTGCAAAGCTTATATATATTCTGTTACCACGGTTTAACTTAAAAGACAGATGCAGGGCTTCCCTGGTGGCGCAGTGGTTGAGAGTCCGCCTGCCGATGCAGGGGACACGGG
>NW_006776053.1:1374700-1387293 GCF_000442215.2 Lipotes vexillifer
TTACTTTGTTCTCTGTGAAAAAAACTGAATTTGTGGGGTTTGATTTTCAATTTGTCACCGAAAATTATTAAAAAAAAAAAAAAAAAAGACAGATGCATAGTGAAAAGGACATGGGTCTGAGTTAGAGTCGGATTCAAATCCCGTATCTGCCACTGTTTTTGTTTAATTAACTACCCTATAGCTACTTCCTGAAATGGGGATAAAATTAACCATCTTGTTCAACTGTTGTGAGATTTGGTGAATAACCTACTTTATGGCAAGAGATCAATAAATGGCTCTCAGTCTAGGAATTTTCTTTAATACAAAGGAAGATCCAGATGACAAGCTTTTCTCCAATAGGAAAGAATTTGGCAAAAACAAAAAGATCAGTGACTCCTTAATCTGTGATTGGCTACAGTAATAAATTTTGAAAATATTGATTTTTTTCTTTATTTACTATTTTTGGCTATAGTTATACATTTACCACAATAGGATCTTAAATAAACTTTGAGTATCCAATTTTTTTCCAAATGTGAACAAATAAAAGCTTATGGGTAATGCCACTTAACAAATTCAAATCTAAAACACTAGCTAATTGTAATATATAATGTGTTTTTTACAAAAGCAAGTTAAATATTACTCTAGGAACGTTTTAATTTCATTCAATTTGACTGCAGGAAGGCAGCGTGGTGCAATAGAGACTTGGATCCTGGTCAGGATTCTGCCAATCTACTTTGAAGCCCACAAGGCAAAATTAAGGTGAGGCCCTTAAAAGGCAAAATTCTATAATTTTAATCAAACATCTCATCTTTCCCCAAAACAGAAATCACATATTAACATTAGTTGAAATGTTTTAATTAAATATGATATATAACATTATTTTACCTAGTCAACTGCAATTCAAGTTTCATGTACTTTAAAATGTGAGATATGAACTGAAGCAGAGCTTCCAGAAGGAAGTCAGGGATCTAGAAGGATTTTGAAACTATTCTGCCCTATTAGGTTCCCTACTCTGTGATCCCAATTCCCTCTGCTTCCCACACCAAATCACCATCAGGGCTACTGACCGTGAATTCAGGTTTTAGAGAATTTTGTTTTCCATACTCCCTAAGAAAAAAGCTAAAAATCTTTACCCAGAATTTGTACTGATACACAAGAGTCATTCACTGGTACTTTCTGGACCAACAGCTCTGGTCATCTGTGTCAGTTTCCCATCTGCTTTGTGCCCCTGATCACGATTAGGTTCCCAGTGAAACTGTGTCCTTCTTTCAGACAGATCTGGTCTCAGCCCTAACTATTTCCAGCCTCAAGGCTGAGGCACATCCCAGGATCCCAGGAAAGGGTGCTCAGTAAATGTTGAGGAACTACTTCTTTCTCCAAAAAGCAATGGTACTAAACCACATGCTACCACAATGAAGTTCTTGCCAAAATATCAAGTTCTAAGAGAAAATAACAGTTTCAGTATTCTCTGCCTTCAAAGTCTAGACCAACAATGTCCAATTGAAATTCCTACAATGATGGAAATGTTCTCTGTCTTCATTATCCAAAATGATAGCCACTAGCCACATGTGGCTATTAAGCACTTAGAATGTGACTAGTGTGACTGAGCAACTGAATTTTTAACTTAATTTAATTTTGATTAATTAAAGTAGCCACATAGGCCAGTGGCTATTATAATGGAAAACATAAGACTAGAAAAAAAGTCTTCCCTCTTCTAAATGTATTATGCCACCTTTTGGATTCTGCTGCAGCTTTAAAGTAAATGAAATATGGAAATGCTTACACTAGTGTTATTTACTAACCAATTCATAAGTTTATCAGTTATCAGAAAGTAATTCCATCAGCCTAGCAAATATAGTCACTTACTTCCTCAAATGTTATTAAGTACCTGCCCACACTGTAGCAGCTCCTAGGACTGGAAGATACAGGTATCAGTAAGAATGACCCTACTGTCAGAGAATGAATAGTCCAGAGGGGTACAGAATAAAAATTAACTATAGAGTACAACAATATGAATGTACTTAATGCCACTGAACTGTACACTTAAAATGGTTAAAATGGTCAATTTTATGTTATATATATTTTACTACAATAAGATTAAAGCCAAATGAAATAAAGGTAGCGAAGGAACTTCCCTGGTGGTCCAGTGGTTAGGACTCCACGCTTCCACTGCAGGGGGCACAGGTTCAATACCTGGTTAGGGAACTAAGATCCCACATGCCGTGTGGTGCGGCCAAAAAAGAAAAAAAAAAATAGTGAAATAGATAATAACATTAAAAAAATTAATGGTAGGGAGTGAATGATGAACAGATTGGGACAGATGGACAAGGTGAAACTGGGAAGCACTGCAGAGTAGTAAGAGCATATATTTTGCTATCAGAATAGGTTTGAGTCCTGGCACCATCACTTACTACTGTGTTAACTTAGTGACTGACGTGACTTCACCTATCTGAGCCAATTTCCTCATCTGTAGACTGTTGTGAGGATTCAATGAAATGATACACTTAGGGCAGTGGAGAGCGCTTAATAGCCGCTGTCAATATTAGTGAGAACACAGCAGCAACCATGGGGCCAGGGGCATGTGCAAGGGATAAGCATTCACCAGACAAACAGGGCTATTTGAGAAACATATGCAGAGGAAGCCACATGTAAAAGGCATGAACAGAGAAAGTGAACAATGTTACCTGGTAATGTGATTTGACTGGAGCCCCCGCCAGGGCCATATCATAAAGGGTTTTAACTGCCATACACGGGGAGTTTTTGGCTTTTTATTCTATAGGCAACAGTCACTGAGGAAAGGAAATACATGGATACACCTAGGAAGTGTGTCAATACCAGCGCAACTCTGACTAACTTCAATATAGTGGTTCTAAAATTTCAACCAGGTAACTATAAGCATAAGGGTTAAAGGGATGGGAGGAAAGCACTCTGAGAGGGTAGACAAGATACACATGGCAAACCATCCACAGCTCCTGAAATTCTAAGAACTCTTCCCATTTTTCAGGGCCCCTCCCAACTCCATCTCCTATACTGCTTTTGGTACAAAGAATGGCTTAGGTAGCGGCTGAAAAGGAATGTAGCTTTTTTTTTTTTTTTTTTTTTTTTTTTGGTAACAAACATTAGCTAGCCAAACCATGGCCTGCCTTACAGTCCAGTCTGCAGCCTACAATTTAGCCCCAGACCCAAGCAAATACAGAAACACTTTTCTTTAGATTGGCTGAGCATTAAATTCACATCTGCCTCTTTCCTTTCTATCCAGTGAGTGGGGTGCCACTTACGCCATTAGCTTTTGTTTCTCACAGACAACCTGATAAACTATACTTCAGGAATAACAGAAAATGCTTTTGAAATACAGAGACAGCACCACAAGTCCGCACAGCAAAAGCTGGCTGGCAGAACAAGTCATATTTCCCTTTCTCCACCTACAAATGTCAAGGTCACATGTTAAAAACTGCAACAAAAACAAAGCCCTTTCCCTAATGTCATTTTTTTAACATGGAAGTCTTAGGGGCAGAAAAAAAGAGTGGGGGGAGGAGAAGCCAAGGATTCTCAATTATATAACCTATTGTGCCCACATATTTGCTCAGCTTAAATGCTGCTTACAAGAAGTGTCTACATTTCTATGGAAACATTAATAAGTTCCATCTGATCAACCTACATCACCTTTCATACAGTTTTGCAGCCTTCTAGCTTTGTAACGGCAGCCTTGAAACCATACTGAAGGCAGAAAAGCCAGCTCAAGATTATGACATTTCAATTTTAAGATATTTTAAAAAATAAAAGCAGTACAAAGCTTCAAGGCTGTGGCTAGAGAATCAGAAGGTGAAAACAGTTTAGGAAGGCAATTCGGTTTGATGAGTCAGAGGTCATTAGTGTTTCTATGGAAATATAGTACAGGCATTTCTCAGAAAACTGCATGTACTGATGAGCCTCTGACATTTTTCATTTACAATTCCTGGATCTCTGTAGTAACAAAAGAGATTGTTGATAATTCTCCATTCAGCTTGGAGGTTAAAGAAATTTCAAAATGCACATGTAAAATAAAATGTATAAAATAATCTCTCAGCTGCCATTTATTGAATCTTTACTATAGGCCTGGCATTGGCGTGATGCTTTACATGAATTCTTCCTTTCTCCATCTTATAGGTTTAAACAGATTATTGTATTCTGTTACATGGAAAGAGCCACAAAAGTCAAAACAAGAGAACTTCTATTCAGAGCAGTTGGGCTAATAAAACCCCACCTTTGCAAGGTACATGCTTTTCAACAGCTAGATGGGAACTTGACGTTATTTCAAAAACCAAACCCTGACATTCCCACAAAAGCAGGGCTTCAGAGTCCAAGAAAAAAACACCACACCTTAGATGAGTCCATTATAAACCTCCTCTTGAATAATCCAAGATAATCAGAAGCAGCTAGAGTAACTTCACTAACCAGATCAAACCGAAGTATAAAACTTTACATGAATGAAAAAAAAAAAAACTTTACATGAATGAATGAATGCAATATTGTAATTAAACAAGAACTAGGTTGTTTTGGAAAAATATATGTTACTCCCAGCAGGAGTAGGGAGAGTGAAGGAGATTTTTTTTTTGCTCATTGTCATTTCAAAGACTAACTGAAGAAGAGTCCTACAGACAAAGGAGTTTGTTTGACCGTGGTCACAGAGCTTTCGAGGTCATTTCAGAACCATCTGTTGAGGATGATTTTGTTTTACTCCATTCAACTTTTCTGATTGAAAATATATTGTTTTTATAAACAGAAACATGCACATTTAAAAAATCCTAAGAACAATGAAAAATATTTTTAAAAAGAATGTATATATATGTGTAACTGAATCACTTTGCTGTACAGCAGTAATTAACACAACATTGTAAATCAACTTTACTTCAACAAAAAAGAAAAAGCCTAAGAACAAAATGATTCGCCTTAACTCTCTAAAATTGACCAGTTCAACTGAAGGAAAAAAAAAACCTCGCAGACATTCTCTAAGTGACTTTTAAAGTACTTCTTATTAGAAACATAATTCTGGGCACTAATCTTTCTGACACACTAACTAGTTAACCATTAATGCTAAAGCTCAGTACCATCTCTCATGTCTCAGCTTCAGAAATCCATTGTGTGGCAACAAAAAGATACAACATCTTTAAACTTCCACCCCAGAATCTTTCAAATATGAAGCAAAGCTAGTTGCTAGTTAATCAATCCATGAAATAACCCCAAAAGAAATTTTTTTTAACTATTCGAACTGGAGTCAAGATAGAAGAGCAAAAACCAACATATGTTTATAGCACTACATAAATGCAAAAGACACTGAACAAACAGGATTAAGGGTGAAAAACTCCTGCTGCTTCTTATATGCTACACTTTCCTATGTTCTAAAATTAAACTCAATAAATATTTACCTAGCATTTTCAATATAGGGCACTATGCTAAGTTAAAAGGGATACAAAGATGAATAAAGCTGGCTACCCCTAGATTCTTAAAATCCCTCTCCCCACTGGTAACCACTAGTTTGTTCTCTGTATCTGTGAGTCTGCTTCTTTGTTATATTCACTAGTTTGTTCTATTTTTTTTAGATTCCACATATAAGTGATATCATACAACACTTTGTATTTGTCTTCCTCTGTCTGACTTATTTCAATTAGCATAATAACCTCCAAGCCCATCCATGTTGCTGCAAACAGCAAAATTTCATTCTTTCTAATGGTTGAGTAGTATATTACCACATCATCTTTATCCATTCATCTGTTGACAGACACTTAGGTAGCTTTCATATCTTGGCAATTGTAAATAATGCTGCCATGAACATTGGGGTGTATGTATATTTTCGAATTAGTGTTTCTGGTTTTTTTGGATATATAGCCAGGAGTCGAACTGCTGGGTCATATGGTAGTTCTATTTTTAGTTTTTTGAGAAACCTCCATACTGTTTTCCACAGTGGCTACACCAGTTTACACTCCCACCAATAGTGTACAAGGGTACACTTTCCTCCACATCCTCACCAACATTTGTTATTTGTGTTCTTTTTCATGACAGCCATCCTGACAAGTGTGAGATGATGCTTCATTGTAGTTTTGATTTGCATTTCCCTCATGATTAGCGATGTTGAGCATCTTCTCATGTGCCTGTTGGCTGGCTCCCGATTTTCAGCATGTTTAGCAAGGCATGGAAGGCCTTAAATCATAGAAATAGGGAATTCCCTGGCAGTCCAGTGGTTAAGACTCCGAGCTTTCACTGCCGAGGGCCCAGGTCTGATCCCTGGTCAGGGAACTGAGATCCCACGGGCCACGTGGCACCGCCAAAGAAAAAAAAAAAAATCATAGAAATAAGCAAGTCCAACATTTGAAAAGCTACTTTTTAGAACCTTCTTTTCCTTGACTCATCATGAAGTTTGGAAAGGGTAAAACATCAATTCCTATTTCCAAACTCTTAACTCTTTATACAGAGATAAAAACGTCTATACCAACTCTGATGTTAAAGCAATTTCCTAATGTTGAGACATCAATAAAGTGATACACTAGGGAGGCAAGACACCTGAACACTAGCCTTACTCTGGTACTAATAAGCCATTTGTGTGATGCTAAGGGATCTACTCCCTCTGTGCTCCATTTTCTCTTCAGTAAAAGGAGAAAGTCTGGCCAATTTTCTTAGTATTTTTTCAGCTCTAAAGTCTATGAATTTTTCAAAAGTTGGCAGTTGTGTATACTAGGGGATACAGAGGATATAACGTTAACACTTGAGGAACCCTTAAGAGGTTGCCAAGATTCTTAGTTGTTTTTTTTTTTTAAACTAGAAGAAACCTTATAAATCATCCCTAATCTCTTCCATCCCACTCTAGCCCCCATTTTACAGAAGGGAGAAACTGTGTAAAGGGAGTAACATCTGTAATATCTCTCTGATTTAAACAATAATCATGGTCCTAAAGGCTTTGGCATTTTCCCAGTCTAAAAATGGCAACAATAATAGTACGTACATGTCACAGGGCTCCGGAGAGGATTAAATGAAATGAAAAAAAATTTAAAGCACTCAAGAGAGCACCTGGTGCATAGTACATGTTTAGTAAAAGTTAGCCTTTTTTTTTTTTTTTTTTTAAGATGGACCAGTTATTCAATTAGGTTCTTTGTACGAAGTTCAGAACACTATTTTGTGAGGATAAATTCCATTCGTAAGGGCAAACACAGAGCGGAGGTAGCCCTGGAGCTGAGGAGCAGCTTTGATTCTTCATAGAATTTGTGAGTCCACAGCTTTCTGATCAACCTTGCGCTGCTCTGTAATCTCATACTTCTCTCTCTGTGGGTCGAAGATCTCACCTTCCTGGTGCTTGGGCTTACACAGCTTCTTCTTCTTGAAGTAAGCATCAGTGAGATGTTCTAGGATTTTTCACACCACTGATATCAATTTTGATAGAGGTGGCAATGACAAATTTCTGGTGTGTTCTGCGGAGAACTCGATTGAGGGACAGAGGCCCAGTCACAAGTAGCAAGCCACTGCTCAGATGCTTCAGAAAGATGACCCTCTTGCCTCCGTGGCGCCCAGTGAGGCAGATCAGAATGGTCCCAGGAGTGATGCCAGCAGGCAGTTTTCTCACATGTTTACTGAAGGGTCTTTTGCCATGACTTAACAGCTTTCCAGGCACATTTTCAGTAGGATAATACCTAGGCATTTTGCGAAGTTAACCACTCGGGTACCACCATTCTTGTCACCACCAACTGGTTTTGTGACAGTAGCAAGGACCATCAACTTCTTTTTCTTTTCAACCTTGGATTTAGCTGCTGAATACTTCATCTTGTACAAGGCCTTTCTGGAATACATAACCAATCAGGAATACTGGCCAATTCCTCTGACCAAGACAGAGTTTCAGCTGCAGTGGGGCTTCCCCTTCTTAACCTTTTTAACCCTGCCACCAGCATTAGCCTTTTTTTTTTTCTTTTAATTTTTATCGGAGTATGGTTGCTTTACAATGTTGTGTTAGCCTCCACTGTACAACAAAATGAAACAGCCATACACACACAGATATCCCCTCACTTTCGGACTTCCCTCCCATTTAGGTTACCACAGTACATTAGGTAGAGTTCCCTGAGTTATACAGTATGTTCCCATCAGTTGTCTAATTTATACATAGTATCAATAATGTATATGTGCCAATCCCAGTCTCCCAGTTCCTCTCACCCACCCCTTTCCCCCTTGGTATCCATACATTTGTTCTCTACACATCAGCCTTCTTGGCTTCACATTTTTTTCTCTTTAGTATCTGGCTCCTCAGCTTTTTCACTGTCATCTTGTAAGATGGGAAAATGGAGTTAGCCATTATTATCACAGTTGGGAAAGTCATTCTGATCTTCACCCTCCAAGCCACAAATATAAGTATACTTGTGAAACAGACTTCTTGATTAAAAAACATAAACCACTTTGCAGCAGCTCTAGGGAAACTGTTCCACTCTGTGCACACACAGAGAATAGGACCTTTTATTAAGTCATCACTCAGTGCTATTATTGGGATGTTGCCTTCTTGATGAAGCTACAGCATTCATGTGAAAACTGACCTCTGGGTCAACCATTCAGATCTCAGATCACCAGACCAATGAAATAAATGACTGGGGCATGTTTAAGAGCTACAGATACTAGTCTACCCTGCCCAACTAAAATCATACTCTACTTGTATAATACATGCATCCTTTTAATTTTTTATACCTGTTATAAGGTCTGTCAGCTTAGGGGTAAAGTTCATCTTCTAACAGTATCATGCATTAGCATTAGCACAAACATAATGCAGCATTCTTACTTCCGAATATGTTATCTCAAAACTAAGTGAAATACCAAAACTGTCAGGCTTCCAGAGTGGGGAACCATTACTTGGTATACAGCACTTCTGATCTGACTTTAGCAATCCAGTTTCTGCATATGCTTCACATTCCTGAATAAGTCAAAGTGACCATATTTTTAGAATATTAGCTAATGATGTCAAGATGAGAAGAGTGTACTCATAAGGTCAACAAGGCAGACTGAAATACAAGCTGACCTGGAAAATGAAGTTGTGTAGACATACTGGTTGCTTACAGTCACTACCATGTTACAGTCTTCGTGTTTCCAGTTCACGATATTCTTTTTTTTTTTTTTGCTGTGCGCAGGCCTTTCACCGCTGCGGCCCCTCCCACTGCGGAGCACAGTCTCCGGACGCACAGGCTCAGCGGCCATGGCTCACGGGCCCAGCCGCTCTGCGGCATGTGGGATCTTCCCGGACCGAGGCACAAACCCATGTCCCCTGCATTGGCAGGCGGACTCTCAATCACTGAGCCACCAGGAAAGCCCACGATATTCATTTTTTAACTTGTTCCACATAGTATTAAGTAGCCTAATGTTATTTTGCTTTAGTTCCTAAAAGCCATTAAGTATTACAATTCCTTCCCATTCCACACAGAGATCTACTTCTGTGTCACATGCCCAGGGCCAGCACTGCCTCCCTGTTTGCAAGGACATGTCCTAAATCTTACCACAACAGCATCCTTCTCCAACACCACTAATTGGTTTTGGACTTCATTCTTTTCCTTGGAAACACAAAAAGGTATCTTTAAAAAAAATGGTCAGGGACTTCCCTGGTGGTGCAGGGGTTAAGAATCCACCTGCCAATGCAGGGGACACGGGTTCGAGCCCTGGTCCAGGAAGATCCCACATGCCGTGAAGCAACTAAGCCCCTGCACCACAACTACTGAGCCGAGCCTGCACTCTAGTGCCCATGAGCTACAACTACTGAGTCTGCGCACCTAGAGCCCGCGCTCCGCAACAAGAGAAGCCACCGCAATGAGAAGCACGGGCACCACAAGAAAGAGTAGACCCCGCTCGATGCAACTAGAGAAAGTCCACATGCAGCAATGAAGACCCAATGCAACCAAAAATAAATAGGTAAATAAAAATAAAATAAATTTTGAAATGGCCAGTTAAAAAAAAAGTTAAGAATTTAAACAAGCAATTTTCAAGGGGCACAACTGTCCCCATGCCTAAAAATGGGGGTGGCATTAACTCTGAAGTTTGGTTTTAATTTTTGCATCTGCCATTAAAGCAATGTCTTCTAAATACTAGACTCCTTAAGGTACCAATGGCCCTTAGGATCCTCCTCTATCAGAATATGGTGCTGAGATTCCAAGAGTGTGAGGCCTAGAGTCAAACAGCCTATATTTGAATCCCATCTCTCCCATTTACCAGGCCAAGTCACATAACTGCTCCCAGTTTTCTCATCTGCAAAATGACAGTAATAATGTAACTCTCCTTATAAGACTGCTGCACATAATTAGTACACAGTAAGCACACAATAAATTTCAATTTAAGAAAAAAGACAAACGCTTAACTACAAGATTTTCAGAAAAAGATAATGATCACAAACTAAGTACTAATTATACTAATTTTGCACATGAATGGAGCTGCTAAATCACAATCCAGCTAAGAAACTGGTTTGGGACAAAATTTTTTCCTTTCAACAGAAAGAACACAAATACTGCATGCTCTAATCAAGAGAGGCATTAAGTTTTTATGATTTAGAATTTAAAGTGGTAAAATTCTAGATAGAGCATATGAGCTAGATAATAGAGTTTCAAACCCTTGTTCTAAAGTCTCCATTACTTCATACCAGGCATGCTGACAAATCTTACCCTGGGTTCAAAGTGTCAAAAACAGTGAATCATATATTTTAGCTTATGCCAAGTATTAGAAAAATTTTATTAAAGTATCAATTATACCAAGTATGGCCTGCCATACACTATACCAGTCTGGCCTCTGGGGTTAGAAACCTATTAGGAATAGGTTTCACAAGATGATTTATCAAGAATCCACAGTAAATGTTCAAAGATATAACCTAGCACAGACAAAGTACAACATAGTAGACAGGAAAATCAATTCATGGGGACTTCCCTGGTAGCGCAGTGGTTAAGAATCTGCCTGCCAATGCAGGGGACACGGGTTCAAGCCCTGGTCCGGGAAGATCCCACATGCCGCGGAGCAGCTAAGCCCATGCACCACAACTACTGAGCCTGCGCTCTACAGCCCGTAAGCCACAACTACTGAGCCCTCCTGCCACGACTACTGAGGCCTGAGCGCCTAGAGCCCGTGCTCTGCAACAGGAGAAGCCACCGCAATGAGAAGCACATGCACCGCAAGGAAGAGTAGCCCCCACTCACCACAACTAGAGAAAGCCCACGCGCAGCAACGAAGACCCAGTGCGGCCAAAAATAAATTAAATAAATAAATTTATTTTTTAAAAAAAGATTTCTGCCAAGTTAAGATCGATAGTTAGCACAGCAGCATTTTCAAGAATGTTCAATTTGTCTCTATCCCAGCTCTCTGCTGCTCCTGCAGCTGGAAAGAGCCAGGGCAGACAGGGGACCTCTGCTGGTGGAAAGATACAGTCTGTTCTGGGCTGCAGGTAATGGGGGAAGAGATGGGGTACAGGAAATGGGAGAGAAGAAAAGGGCAAAAAATGACAGGGTAGCAATTTAGAAGAAGGAAACTGAAAACAAATTCTGTAAGTTCTACAAATTAGATTCAGCAAATTGATTTTTGTTGAACTGAATACTGGGTAAAGTGGATATTTGGCAAACTAGTTTCAATGACTTGGATTTCGGTGAACTGGCTTGCTTACCCAAGAAGTCGGTATATTAACGTTACTTACAGATAAGGAAATTGAGAAATGTTAAATAACCTTCGTACAGTAACACAGCTACACTCCAGGTTCTTCACACACTACATCAATTCATTCTCCAGTAACCTGTGTGGTGATTCTACATCCTTTCAGCACCACTACCCTCCAAAAAAATCAAAAAAGTAGGAGAGACAGGCTTTAAACCCAGGTCCAACTAGAGCTCATGCCCTAACACACCTAATCACTACATCATAATAATAGTTCTCTGAAATAATTTTAAATTGCCACCCATACCACTGCAGTTTGTCTACCATACTACAATAACTATTCTACCCTCCTCTGCAAAAATTACTATCTGCTGTTCAGAGGTTGAGTGGCACTGCTGCTGCCAGACTAAACTAGAATATTTTCAAGGCAAAAGTCAAGACTGTAGAGACATTATTACTTTATTTAGGCTGGACAACCTTATTACTCATGATTTTAGATCAAATTTTGCACAACTGAAATTGCTTGAGAACCCGTACTACCGTCTTTAGGGGTCCCACACTGACAATCCCTGATGTGTGTGTACATATACACACATACACACACACACAAACACACACACACACAGGTATATAATTTTATGATCAATTATTTTGGTCAAAGTGTAGGCTAGCCTCATTAAGTAAATGTAAAAACTAAAATAATCCTAAAGTCTACACAATCTTGCTCAAACTGTTTGCCTTACTACTGGGGTCTTCAGTGATTTATCACATTTATGATGCTAGGAGAAATGTCTTATCTCACCTACTGACACATAAAACTTGACTTTTCGGGGCTTCCCTGGTGGCGCAGCGGTGGAGAGTCTGCCTGCCGATGCAGGGGACATGGGTTCGTGCCCCGGTCCGGGAGGATCCCACATGCCGCGGAGTGGCTGGGCCCGTGAGCCATGGCCGCTGAGCCTGCGCTCCGCAACGGGAGAGGCCACAACAGTGAGAGG
>NW_006776053.1:1388489-1389363 GCF_000442215.2 Lipotes vexillifer
GAGAGGCCCGCGTACCGCAAAAAAAAAAAAAAAACAAACTTGACTTTTCTTGTAGCAACATGTTCAACTTTCCTCCTATCAATATGATAGTAGTTCAAGGCTCTCTAAACAACTGAAAATATATTTTGCTCTTTTTGGTAAGCAGAAAAATTCTCTACTCATAGATCTTATGATACAGCCCAAATATAAAGCATTTTTGCCTCAGCATAATCAGGAACTTTCAACTTTCCTCCTATCAATATGATAGTAGTTCAAGGCTCTCTAAACAACTGAAAATATATTTTGCTCTTTTTGGTAAGCAGAAAAATTCTCTACTCATAGATCTTATGATACAGCCCAAATATAAAGCATTTTTGCCTCAGCATAATCAGGAACTTTTACTAACAAAGTTCCCACTCCTGTAAAATATTTTAAGAATGAATTAAACTGTTACTTTTAAAAAGCATTAAACATTTATTCTGATTTTGAACACTGGGTTCAAAAATCTCTTTATGTTAAGATGGGAAAAAGAAAGATCTTTTAAGCAAACTGACACTATGAAAAACATCACCCTACCTTAAACCTCTTCAAATACATATTTCAAATGCTCAACGAAGAAATGACAAAGCTAATTTTTTTTTGTCCATTCCAGGCTTCTCTTCTGCACTTTAAAAGTGCCTCTTATTATTTCTGATCTTCAACATACACCCAAAGCTACCCTTAATGTTTTAGCAAATAGAATATGATTCTTCCTAATCTCTTGTGAAAACAACAAGGACTATAAATTTAACTCAAGACAGCTTTTGTCCTTCAGTTAGATTCAAGGTCATCTCAAGGCTTTTAATTACTAACCAGGATTTGAGGAGGTCTGCAATTGGTATAGTCGAGGGAAAGA
>NW_006776053.1:1389373-1393525 GCF_000442215.2 Lipotes vexillifer
AGAGCAGCTGGCTTATTCACTTTCTTATTAAAGAGCCTTATAAAAACTGTGTCTTGGCAAATTGCAAACTCTCTTACCACCAGTGGTGAACACAAAGAAGCAGAGCAAATGATCTTCAAACATTTGTGTTTACTCTCAATCAACCTCAACATTTAAAATTACTAGAAGACTCTTAAATCTTAATTTCAGCAAGTATGATTTATGATTTAATTCAAAATTTGTAGATAGCCAGACTCTGAAAATATTTGTTTCCATTCTGAAACCAGCCCTGTTAAAAATTATGAATGCCCTTCAAATTAGTATAAAATTTACTTAGGTTTTTCACTATCAAACCCTGTATGCAGGGTCAGTGTTTCAGCCACTGAGGAAGCCATGCAGATTATGCAGATATCTAAAGGAAAGTTTAACTTTTCTCTCTCCATGTACTTAATTTCCAATCAAATTCAGTTTTAAGTTTCAGGACATATTCAAGACTTTGAGGAAGTTGATACAGTTGTATTTGAAGACAGAGAGACACCCCCCCACCCCAATCCATCCTCCTGAAATTTTTAGAGGCAACCAGAGAAGGCTCCAGAGTGTCTTTGTGACCCATTCACCCATGATCTATAAGAGAAAGAAGGCAGCCTCAGAAGGGTCCTTAAGCACTGCTCTGACCAGGCTGGAGATACTGGGGTGGGGGGTAGAAGGCAATGTGCATGGGGGGGCCTGGTGCCAGAAATCTAAAAGATTCCGAGGACAAAAGGCATTGGGAACGACTTCACATATCCCTCCATAACATAAGAACAGAGGAAATAGCCTACCAGTGTCTCAATTCTATCTCAAGCATGAGGCATTTATTAAAAAAATAGTAATAAGTCCTAGATGTTAGTATACAAGATATCTTAGTGTAAATTAAACTGGTTGTTGGCGATGGTACACCGAGGTAGATACACACTTCTAAAAATGTATCCCCCAAAAAACAAGCCAAAATAAAAGAAAGCACAAGACAGTCTGAGCAGTATTGTTATACCAGTGAGAAACTAAAAACTATCTTAATGTCCAACAGTGAAAAACAATGGGCTGTCATATAGCTATTAAAAGTTTTAAGTAAGTTAATGTTGAATCAGTAAAGTTTATAACATGAGAAAAAGGCTTAAAATTAAACAAAAAGCATAAAACATAACGGTATATACTGTATGATCACAACAATATGCAATAAAACTAGGATTTGAAGAAAGTCTAGAAGAAAACATAAGAAAATGCTAATAAAAGTTGCTTGGAGACAAGATTATATGTAATTTTCCCTTCAGTTTCCATATTTTCTACAGTGATTACACATTTCTAATTTTAAAATCATTAGATTCCTAAACAGCTCACACCTAAGGAACCTAAGGGCCACAGGCAATTCAAGCACAGAACTCAGAGACCACACCATTTAAAATCTAAATACAAGATAGAACTAAATCCCTCCTGCTTGTATGCAAGCACTTCCAACTGTGTTGCCCAGGAAGCATCCCTTAAACAACTTTCTAAACTTGCTTTCCAAACACTGCATTGGAAACACTGGGTATCCTTCAGCCAGGAGCCCTATCTATGCTCCTGAAACTAGCTTTGGAGAATAAATTTACAGTACTTCACACACTTCATATTACCCATAGATGCTCGGTAATTGTTTTTTTATTAATGGGCACACTATATGAAAAGCAAACTTACTTTGAAATATTTTTAAAAGGCTCACGGCAGATAGTGCATTTTATCTTCAAATGTTAAATGCATTTTTTTCATCACAGTAGTACTTTCAGTAACTGCTCACCAGCAGTTAGCTCTGAATTCCAGCCAGCCCAACTATCTTTCAGATTTAATCTGTCAGCAAGTAAGGGAATATTTTTTTGTGAGAAAGCAATTGTAATTTCCCACATTAGGTGATTGATTAAGTTCTCTCCCCTAAAAGGCTGATTGGTTTCCTGGTGCCAGTAAAATGATTGATGAATATTTCAACTGCAGCTCCCTTGCTAACCCCCCCTCCACCCCTCCCCCATACATTGCCGCCCCTTTCCTGCTGGGTTCCCTTTTTCCAGACCAACAGCATTTAAGGAGGTTTTGCAATTTTCCTTAATGAATCCAAGTTCTCAAACTCAAGAGCATTTGATCTTAAGAGGATAGGACTCTTCTCAATGCTGAATGAGTTTTGCAGATAAAAATTCCTTTACAAGGAATAAGAGAAAACTCTGAAATGAACTATGGGTTTAACTCAATGAATGAAAATGTACTTACAAAAGAAAAGTGTCACATTGAGGGGGTGGGGTTATAAATGAGAAGAAAAGTGATCATGTTAAAAAGAAAAAAACACAAATGAAAACTCTACATTGAATTTCGAGTTTACATTACAAATTATCATAATGTCATAACTTTAACTGCAAACATTTCTACGCGGTAGACCCAGAGAACAGAATTTACATGTAAATTATGTGATCCTACAGACTTTACAGCAGCCAGGTATTCTAAAATTTAAACAGGGAAACAAGGTATGCTAAGCATTAAGGAATGTAAATATTCTTTGAGGGATTATTGAACAGTATCTGAAATCAAAATCATCCCAATGAATCTGGGCTGTGAGTACCATAGTTATTTGCTTTAGGCAGGGCTTTCCTAAATTGCAACTTCCTGTTTTACCCAATTCATTCCCTCATAAAGCTGGTAAATTCCTTCAGGGATTATCTAATTTAGCTCCTTCATTTTATACGTGGACCCATGGAGACATGCCTTTATAAGAGAGCTAGAATGAGAACCCAGGCAAAACCTAGGCGCATCAACTATTTCCTGAGCCTCTTACCTCCTCAAATAATGTAGTTGGCCTCCTCTCGCAAGTCCTTTCCTGCTCAAACTACACTGCTACCACAATCTATTAACCCACACTTGCCACATCAGTCTCACCATCTCCTTGCTAGAAAATCACTATCTATATTTTACAAGCTTTAGACAACTGGTTCTTATATTTCCATTTTCAAAGGGTCACATCAACCTTAGATTTGTCCTCTTTTTCATATAGCCAGCTTTTGTGTGGCAGAAATAAAAAAGGTATAGGGGACAAAGCTCATCTTCTTCCTAAACCACATTCCCCAACATAGTCAAGCAAACAGCCAGGGGTTTATTGGCCATCGCATCTTAATCTGGTGTATCTGGTCACTTTAGGTATAATGAGAGCTACATTTCCAAACAGAAATGTAGCTATATTCTGGTTCCAGGAGGGCCTGTCAAACCTTGGATTTAGCTTCAACACATGGCTTGACTTACATACTTGCCCCAATTTTCTGAAGTGACTGAAAAGCACATTCCCTTCCCTTATATTTTGCAGACTTTCTCTGACTACCAGCAAAGAACTCAGACTCAAAGGGCTCTGATTAAAGCAAAAGACTCAAGATTCCTGACCTGACCGCTTTCATTCGTCCATTCATTCAACATTCATGAAACACCAATTCCTTGTGTTTTTAGTGCTGACGCTACAGATACAAGATATGATATCCCTCCCTTGAATGGCTCAAAACCCCTTCTTTCCTTAGCACTCAAGGATTATCTCTGATTCTGCAAAATTATTTTCTGCTCAGTTGTTTTCTGGTTGGCTTATTAAAGCTAACATGACAGAAAGAAAAAAAATCACTTGCAACTCTAAGGGTGGATCTCTGTGACTCTCTAATCTATCGGGAGTTGAGTTCTGGGCCTCCTCAACAACTATAAGTGGCCTGGATTCACAAGTGTCTGCTTTGAGGCAGACACTATGCTTGGCACTCTACAGACTTTGTCACGAGTCCTAATAACCCTACCCTCAATTTCAGAAACATTATAGTATGTGGGGAGAAGGAGTGGAAGGAGAGATTAAACCTAGGAAACAAATGATTAATGGTGTTACTAACTGTAAAATCTAGGGCTTAACCTCTGTGGGCTTCAGTTTTCACATCTGTAACATGGAGATAATAATAGAACACCTACCTCATAGGGTTATGAGAATAAAGTGAGTTGATATATGTAAGGTGCTAAGAATATTATATAATAACAACTATATAAATGTTAGCTATTATTATTCAATGAGAACACTAAAGTTCAGAGAAGTCAAGTGACAAAGTCACACAGTTGTGACCTTTGTTCTGCCACACTCCAGAGTCCCTGCTCTTTCCC
>NW_006776053.1:1393535-1401231 GCF_000442215.2 Lipotes vexillifer
ACCAAAATCCTTCCTCCTTTGCTGAGACTACTACTGCGACTTCCAAAAAAACAAAGCCCTCTGAATAGATATCAGTGGGGGATTTCCCCCAGGTGGTTTATTATCCTGCTAAAAAGGCATTTTGGAGGAAGGACTGTAAGGCTAGAGAGAAGCCTCCTAACAATTTAGATTTCAAGAGCACAGCAAAAATATGGAAGAAAAAAACCAAATCTGCCTCAGTTATTAAGTTTAGTAATTAGCACAATTTAACTCATCTGAAACTTGAAATAATATCCAAGCATTAAAATGAAAAAGGAAAGGCATGTATCTTCTCATTACTAAGCTGCCCCCCTACCCTGCCCGGAGAACACAAAAATGCTTTGAAAGGTACATTACGTGAAACTGCAAGAACATCAAGATAACTAGAGAGCTCTCAGAAAGGTAGCCCAAATATCACACTGATCGTTCATCATCCACCAATCTTCATCTTAAGTTCTGATCCAGTTACTCCTTACTGTTACATTGTTCTGTGACATTTCTTCTGCCAGCAAGCTCACTACAGAATGAATTCTACCTAGCAACTACCCCTAAGGAGTAAATCCCTAACCCTTTAACAACAGTCATTGACTTACACTAAAATGTTACTCACACTAGGAAAGGGTATTCGTAACACCAGAAGAGAGATACTTCTCCTCTACAGATTTTATTACCACCTCTCAGTGCAAACCAGGTTAAAGGAAAACCAATCTACAAATTGACTTAGCCAAAATCACAACTTTAGAAGGCTCTGTGAAAGCCAAACATGTCTACTGAAAGCAAACAAGCCAACTATTCTTTTCTTTTATGTTCATAATTTGGGGTTCTTTTCTTTTACTTATTTTTTTTAATTGAAGTATAATTGATTTACAATGTTGTGTTAATTTCTGCAGTACAGCTAAGTGATTCATTTATACATCCATATACACATTCTTTTTTTTAATATTCTTTTCCATTATGGTTTATCACAACTATTCTTGATGGAAGTTTTAAAAAGCAAGATAGGATTTTTATCTCATAAGTATTTAATTTTTATAGCAATGATTCTTATCAAGTAATAAAGTATTTCCGTGTTGTCAGATTTATTTCCACAATTATAAATCCACCCTTGGTGAGGAAACAGGTTCTATTGGAAAATTTCTAACACAAATAATTAACAGTTAAGCAACAGGTTTCATGTAGCAGGTAACAAAAGCCTTATCAGAGAACTCAGTGACGTGAACTTCATTTAGTCTCAAGTAAAGAAAACTTAAAATGATATGAACTCATTTTCATTTTTTTTCCTTCACAGCCCCTTTACAGAGTTTTTAAAAAGAAAGGGGCTTCCCTGGTGGCGCAGTGGTTGAGAGTCCACCTGCCGATGCAGGGGACGCAGGTTCGTGTCCCGGTCCGGGAAGACTCCACATGCCACGGAGCGGCTGGGCCCGTGAGCCATGGCCGCTGAGCCTGCGCGTCCGGAGCCTGTGCCCCGCAACGGGAGAGGCCACAACATTGAGAGGCCCGCATACCGCCAAAAAAAAAAAAAAAATCTGTTTAATTAAGTATGTCCTTTTTCAAACAATGGTTTTAAAGGGAAAAATTAAGAACACAGAAATTTTGACACTACAATGATGGGATGGAAGAGCAAGCATTCACAGACCTCTGAAATGCTTTTATAGACGATACAAAATTCCCTGATACTATGAAATATAAAGAGTTGGAAATAAAGAGCTGAGAAGGCTATCTACCTCTTCCACATGAAGAATTTAGTTGTGCATTTCTCTCTCTCAAAATTATAATTCTTGAGTATATTTTCTAAAAAACTACAAATTGTTTCCAATGCAAACAGTTGTTCAAGCAAGTATCTATGTTTGATATATCCTTTGCTAATATCACCACTGCCATTCCAATGTGCTACAGCTTATGACTCAATTTCATCATTATTACCAATTTCTCTTTATGATTTCTCACTCTGAGATGAGCAAAATCACTACTCTGGTTCAAACCACCCACAGAGTGTATCTTCAAATCAATTGCCCGGATTTGTTTCCAGAATACATTACATGTTGCTGCCTAGGGAATTGGTTTAGGAAACATTATACTTGGCAGCTGACGTATCAACAGAGCCCGTAGAATTGACACCAACCTAAAGGCCAGAGTCTGTCCAGAAAATAGAAAAATATGCTGCTACTGCCATCTGTGGTTTATGCTTGAATAGCTTCTCCCATGTAAACAAACTGAAAGGTGTACGGTTTGCAATTAAGATCCAAAGACTTCATCATTTAAAGATACTTTTTAAAATTAACTCTTAATATAACAAACTGTAGTTTATTAAGTATATGACATAAGAATCTGTGATTCTCTATTTGAACTTTTTAATATAATGCTGATGGAGAAACCACAACTACTTTGAATGAAAATTTTTCCACTGCATAAAGGCTAACTTTTGTTTTCCCCAAACACACATTCCTAAAGAAATTCAAAACACTTGAGTGCCTCCTGTGGACTTATAATAAGGATAATTTCTCTTTTGAAATAGTGATTGTCAATACTAAAACATCCCCCAAATTTTTAAAGCAAAAAATGTATTTTTAAGGAAATTCAGGAATTTTCTATTTAGACATGAGTTTGCGCCCTTCAAAATAAATTTTAAAGATTCAATTAGCCCTATAATTTTTTTTCTAAGAACAACTTCCAAGATGCAAATGAAGCCTCAAAGTAGACTATTTTCACAACTTATTTTCTCTCAGTTTGCTTTCTCAAATGACAACCAATGTAGCTTAGGGATCAAAAGATTTGGTGCTGCTGGGGGTGGGGAAAAAAGCAATTCAGGTCCCCGGCAGCCAGATGAGGAAATCCTGGTTTGCTCCCCAATTAAATCACTGTTAATTAGAATTACCAGGTTACATAGTAAAGTCTTATTTAAATAATCGTAAACAAAAAAAAATCTGTTTCTTGAAAAGCTGTTCTCTGCAGGCTACTGTTTAACAGCAGGTAGTAAGGGAAGAATGAAATAAAGTAGGAAATGTTTTAATCTTTCAAGTAAAGTTTTCTATTTATAGTTATTTCTAAACCACACTGAAAAGGCAGGTTAGCCACCTCACAATGGTTTTATTCTAATTTTCCATTATCTAAGGTCTAACAGTCTTATCTTTTTCATAAAGACAAGCCATGGTGGAAAACAAGCAATAAATAGAAGACTGGGCCTGATTCTTGGAATACTGTATATCAAAGTTAATCCAGAGTTTGTTTTTTTGGTTTTTTTTGTTTTTTAATATAAGAGTAAGTTCAGACGAATCTGAATCTTCGGCTCTAACAGGGACGCAACAACCGAAAAAGAATTACCTGCTCAGTACTTCTTGCTGACTTTAAATAATGCTGGTATTTCTGAACCCTAGTTATCGATCAAAGGCATCCATAAACCCTTAAGAAATTACGTGAACCAGGAAAAAGTTGACCTTAAGAATACAAAAGTTTGAAAGAAAACGTTTTCTTTCACAACTTGTTGGTCTCAGAAATACTTTCGAAGTATTACGAAGAGTTGGGTATATTAGATCACTACCTGTGTGGACATATTCAATAGCTACCTTCTATTTAAAATTGTTTCAAAGACTCTTTTATTCTTTGTTGAAATGCAAGATTTATCTGTTGATTCATAACTTCTGATTTTTCTGACTGTGAACCTTTTTCACATATAAGACGACTGGTTCACATAAAATAAGGCGTTTTTATTGTCCTACTTTAATAGAGTAGATTTGACCAACAACGTAAAATTTACTCGTAAGTGGCATCTTCCCAAATTTAACTTTCAACCTAATTATATAAATGGAAAAAATACTTAAATGGAAAATGTCATTTAACTTGGCTACAACACAAAAGTATACAAGAACCAAAAATTATGACAAGGCCCCGAAGTCCTACAGGAGCTCGCTGAAAATAGAGTCTTCTAATGTGGAAGGAGCTATCCCGGCTTTTGAAATTCTGAAGCCAAAAGCTACCATCTGAATACAATTCATTAATGGGCCAATTTATTCAACACAAACCAATAAATACCCACCTAGTTATAAAAACAAAGTGTGAAACTCACAAATACAGCCCCAGGTCCCAGAACACGCAAGCATCATTAGCAATTTAAAGCCATCTTGCACAACAGGCACTAGAAGTGGTATGGAAACTTCCTTGACCAATATCATACTTGGAGTTGGCATTTCTACCCTCCAATCTCCACTAACCTAAACCTAGATTTTTAAACCTTTGCTCCACAACCCCAGGAAAAAGTAGAAAAATTTGAGAAACCAAGAAGTTATGAATAAATACAGAATACATGATTTGGACATATTTTAGGAAATTTACCAGCAGTTTTTTCATTAGCTCATCTCCCTCCTCCCCCTCGCTAACTCCCTTTCACATGCTAATTCATGCAGTACACACACACACACACACACACACACACACGCGCGCGCGCACTTTTGCTATAGAATTCAGAATGATTTATGGATTAGGAACATGTCATGTTCATATTCTGATTACATGAAACAGAAATGCTCAGAAAGAAGATAGTGGATGGTAAATATGAGATTGGAAATGTGGTCATCTCACACCTCAGCTGCTCAAAATCACCAATGAATCTGTTCATTGTTGCCTTTCACTGTTCTTTGGAGGTCACAGAACCTACTTAAAAAACACCTGTTTGCTGTTTTACTAAAGAACAACAGTACTATAGTATGTTTTTTTTTAAATGGAAGTAGAAAATTCTGAGGTGACTCAGAACTAACTTGACCTAAAGTCACAGAACTGAAAAGTTAGACTGTCATGGAAAACAACTGCTAATGTATTTTCAGGGATAAACATTCAGATGCTATGGTCTTAGCAAAAAAAGGGCATGATGTTATTTAGTGAACTCTCCAATTCCTCTAAAGTGTAATTATATAAAACATGCCTTTAATTACTTAGAGTGGCTTATTATCTTCCTTTGCTTGAAATATTTAAAAGTCTACTCCCTTATTCTCTTAAAATAAAATGAACAAGTGCAATATTCAGCATATACTTCCTCAAATCATTCATCTTCCTTTAAAATTATGACTAAGTGAGTTCATGTTTGTCATCAAAACCTAAAAACAACAACTGAAAATATCTAGCGCAGTCAGCACAGGGAATTCCTGGAAGGATGATGGTGCATCAAAAGGCTAGCAACTCTATTGCAAAAGAATAATAAAAACCATTAAAACCATTTAAAGTACTGTAAATTCAGCATCAGTGGCATTTCTGGCAGGAAAACATTTCTAAAATTCCACCTCCAGTTTATTTCTTCATGACACAAACCAAAAGACCTCCTATCTAGATAGCTATCTACTGCAAATAGTTCATATAAAATAGAAATCAGTCGCTAGGATAAAAAGCCAGGAGAATTCATTTTCTCTGCTTGGAACCTAAGCAGTTTCATTTACTTTTGGAGAAAAATATTAATTAGTAAGTGAACGAGAAAAAAATAAAAAAGGTCCCACCATTCCAAACTTTTTTTTTCTTTTTTGGTAATTCTTCTGTGAGCATGTTAAGTTATAAAAGATAATGAACATAAATTGTAAAACAGTAGACAATGCTCATTTTTACACTAGAAAATAAAACTTCCCACAGCAGTCTAATGTTTCACATATTTTCTTTAAAGCCCATCAAACTGCCAAAATCCCATTCTGTTTTCAACAAAAAGGAAATATTTGTAGCACTAAACTGGACTGATGCCACCTTAGCCTAAATGTATTGCTTGATAACATTCTTTTAAATGGTCCAGACCACTGAGGAAATGAGGCTGTGAAAGGGAAATTTGATTAAGAGTTAAAATTACCACTGAGTTCTTTAAAATGTACTAATGAATAATTAATAGCAAATGCACTTCGTAGGCTTCCCTTACAACAATATTCTCAAGTAGAACTGAAAGTACTGTCTGTAGTACAATCCATCAGCTACGTGTCGCACAGGTGGATACAGGAAGTATAGACACACAGAAAGGCATTATGAAAATACATACACTAATACGGGCCATAACATAGATCTAGGACTTGGGTAAAAAATCAGCATGATAAATTTCACATCGCGATTTACAACTTTAACACATTAACACCAAACCAAATCACCTCTTAAAAAGCTCACAAGTCAAAAGCACTAAAGAAATCCTTTGTTCCTATGATACTGTCTCCTTCTACGCTAACTGGATTCCAGCCTCCTCCTTTGTGACACGGGATTTTATTGATCTCAAACATGTTCACATTCAGAAATTAGTCTCCAAAGACATCCCAAGGGACTGCTAGCCACCTAGATACCGCACATCACAGACATCTCAGAAAAGGACAAGAGCTTTGAAAACATACCACTATTTAGTCAGCAACATTTAGTGAAGTTAACCAGGCTCTCTTGGAAACAGACTTTTCCCTTAACTGGTAAAAAAAAAAAAAAAAAAGATCTACTCAAACTGGCAATAAATGTTTGATGAGTTAATAAATATATAAAGGTGCAGATCCACCCCAAGATTTCTCCCCTTGTGTAGCTCCTTATTCATTCAACAACTGAGCACCCAAGTGACCTATTTTCAGGTTACTTTCTTCACACCTGCCAGGTCACTGTCCTGATTGAGAAACTTCTTGCTAAAGCAATTAATTTTTCGTGCCTCCTAACTGTCCAGGCTGTTTGCATTCAATTTGAAATCTGTTACTTGTTAGACACTGTTCGGTCCTAGATCTTTCAGAGAACTGCGCATTTATGGCGCAGAGAGGGGAGGAGACAAGGATCTCCGAGAGCCTGCCCTTTATTCGGAAATGAGGAGATTTGAAAGGTGGAAGGCAGGGCAAATAAATAAATAAATCGGGTTTGCCGCCGAAGCGTTTGCGGGACGGTACGAGCACCCTTTGTAATGCAGGCCTCCCGGGGCTAACGCCTGCGCTAATTGCTCCAGGGCGCTTTCCAAGTTCAAAAGTTCACCTTTTACGACCTCACAAAAGCTCCTTACACGTTACCAATAAAAACATTCCGCGGCAAACACTGAGGGGGAAAATATCAAACAGATACAAATAAAACACCCTGCGGGGGTAGCAGAGAGCCGGTGGGGGGAGGAGGGTGAGTCGGGCCCAGCCACAGCCCCGAGGAACCTGAGGACTCGGCCCGGACGTGGGGGCAGGGAGAGAGCGGTGGGAAGGGCCAGGCCAGGTGAGGAATCCTCCGGGCCTGGGCTCCGGGATCGCGAAAGCAAGAGGAGAACTGAGGTTGGGCAGGCGCGGGCCGGGACAGACGGGTTTAAGAAGGGAAGAGGCAGGTGTCCCGGGCACCCGGTCGGGCCGGAGCTGAGCCAGCGGGCAGAAGGGGCTGAGCAGGGCGGGGGAGCAGGCGGGCAGGAGAGCGCGGGGAAGGAGCGCAGAAAGGCGGGGTGCGGGGTCCGAAAGAGAACGGCTGAGCCGGCAGCTACGGAACTGGGGGTCGGCACCGAGGCGGAGGCTGGGGCAGCAACGGAAGCGCGGCACCGCAGAAGAGAGGGAAAGAAGCTCCATAAAGGTGAGGGGCAGAGAAAACCAAGGGGTCGAGGGTGTGGCGGCGGCAGGGCGCAGAGGGAGAGTCCACGGAGGGAGGAGGGCTCCGCGTGGGGGAGAGTTGTGGGGGTAGGGGAAGGGGCTCGTCGCCGAAGGGACCGTTTGGGGAAGAGACCCCCACAGAGGGG
>NW_006776053.1:1401884-1406743 GCF_000442215.2 Lipotes vexillifer
AGGGGAGGCCTGTGCTGAGGGGACGGAGGGGAGGGGAAAACGAAGGTCGGGGTGGAGGGAACCAGGCAGGGGGAGGACCCGCGCGGAGGGGAACTGGGACGAAGGGGGAGGAGAGGGAGGGTCCGTGCCGAGGGGGACCGGGGTGAAGGTCCGCGCTGAGGGGATCCCGGGCCGCCGCGGCTTCCCAGAGTGAGAGTCGGCTGAGAGGAAGGGAATCCCCGGGGTAGGGGACAGGAGGCTGGTTCTCGCCCGGCGAGACTCTGCACGCCCCTCACCCACCGTTGCGCGGCGGCGGAGGGAGCGCGGCGGGCGGCTCCAGGAACCCCGCCGAGCCCCCGCCGCCTCCCCCTCCGCTAGGCGGCCGTTCGTCCCGCTCCATGCGGTGGTGCTCAGGGCCCGCGCTCGGTTCGCTGCTGCGCCATGGCCGGCGCCCTCGTCGTCGTCGTCGTCCGCTGAGGGGGAGGGGGCTGTCAGGGGCCGGCGGGCTGCCGGCCGCGGCGCTCTCTGGGCCCCGAGCCGCCGGGCTCCGCGCCCCTCCGCGCCGCGCCCCCTCAGCACTGGCCAGCTCCCACCCCCGACGTCACGCGCCGCTGCCACGCACTGCCCTACGGGGCACGCTGGGAATTGGAGTCCGCCGAGCGAGGCCGGCCACGCGGGACCCCACCAACTGAAGGGGTGGTAGGAAGGAAAAGCGGCCTTGAGAAGGGAAGGCCAAGGCCTTTCAATATCATGAACCCTGATGAAAACTTCTGGTAAAAATTAAATAAATATTGCTTCAGGGCCTTCTCTTTATTATGATTTATCCTTGTTCAACGTCCCCTACGACGCCTCGTATCCCCCCGCCCCGAGAATGAGTCTTTCCTAGGAGGCGGATCGCGAAGGAGCCGGGTGAGCACGTGCAATGAAGCCCAGCCCTGTGGGCGGGGCTTAGAGGGGGCGGGGCTTGGGTATTCACGAGGGCCTTCCTCCGCGGCTTCGGGACAAATTGGACCCGAGATTAAAGGGCCGGAGTTTAACTCGAGGTGACTGCGTTCGTATGCAAATGGAATCTATAAAACTCCGCTTTCCGGAGAACTCTTTAAAGCCTTTTACCTCCGGGTGGGCGGGAAAGGTTTAAGTTTCTCTTCCTCCTCTTTCATTCTCCCCCTGCCCGAAGAACAGAATGGCAAACTAAGCTTCAGGCCATTGATGCCGATAAAGAAACTCAGACTCTTGACTCCTGAGGTCTTGAAGCCCTCCGTTTGATAGGGTCCTTACCCGGTTTTGTTCGCCTTCCCTTCTCCTCTGCTTTCCTATCTGTAAAATGGGGTTGGAATAGGGACGGGGTCCAATTGGAAGATCCCAATCTCCCCCACACCCGCTCCTTGCCTCAGTTTCCCAGAGCAAAATCCCGGATTTTGCAATTTCCGCTGCTGAGCCCACCTCCTGCGGCCACCAGGTGGCGCGCGGCCTCCAGCCTCTGGGCCTGCCGGGGACGTACGCCTTCAGCGACCCTCTCAGGAAAGGGCTCATCGCGGCTGCCTTCCAAGGTCTAACTAAGCTCTACCTGGCCTGTTCGAAAACAAAGAACAAGAACACTGGTTCCTTGCCCGCCTCTACTCTGCTGGGTTATGCTGCAGCTTCCTCACTGGCTGCCCATTCCCCACCCTGACCCCTACCCCGCCCCACCAATCAGTTGGCTCCTCTGTGTCATTGCTTGCTTAATTTTCAAGTCCTCATCCTGGCATTCGCACCCCTGCCTGGTCTGACCCCTGCCACATTTCCCATTACACCCCTCCCCTCACCTGCTAGGCAGGATGTTTTGCAATGCTTCCCTGCATTTATGGGTTGGTTGGCCGTTCCTTACCGACACCGCTTAACCTGTACTGCATCCTTAATCTGCTCGGGCTACCGTTCTGAGAGATTTACATTAACGCTATGCTCTGAACCTCACATCTGCTCTATGAGGTAGCTGCAATATTGCCGCTATCACACACTGATGAAATCACCCATCAGTAATGGGGATTCCAAAGCCAGTCGGTCAGACACCTGAACCTGAACACTTGGCTCCTTCACACTACTGGCTTCACCCAACACAATCCCAAACTCCTATTCATCTTTCAATATCCTGTTCAAATAGCCCCTCACAGATATTAATGTCTCCCACCAGGGAACATCTAGTTCCCCTCTGTGTTCCCTTACTGCTCTGTTGAGCGCTCTGAACTCTCTTGTGGACTGTGAGAAATGATCTCTCTGTGATTGCTTCCCCACTACCGTTCCCCAGCCCCAGAGAGGGAGGGGAGCCCTTAGAGTTGGGGGTCGGGGGGGAGGGAGACAGAGGAGATGGGTCTTCTGGGCCATTCCTTCAGTTCTGGGTTCTAAAATGAGTTAGGACCAGGTGGCCTTCCTAGAGCCAAGACTTGTTTTTGTCACAGACCTCTGGAGGCAGTGAGTTCCCCTTCCCTGGAGATCCAATCAGGGGCTGAGTGGCACTGCAGAAACCTCCGGAAGGACTAGGGTTTCAGTGGTGGATGAAATTCTAAATCAACTCTCGAAGATGGACAGAAAAGTTCAGCCAAATGCCCAGCCCTTAGAAGTAGCTCCTCCTCATCCTTCAGACTCCAGCTCTGTTGTCACTTCCTCCCAAAAGCCTTTCTATAAACATTTATTTTATGTATTTATTTTTGGCTGAGTTGGGTCTTCGTTGCTGCGCACATGCTCTCTCTAGTTGCGGCGAGCGGGGGCTACTCTTCGTTGCGGTGCACAGGCTTCTCATTGCGGTGGCTTCTCTCGTTGCAGAGCACGGGCTCTAGGCATGCAGGCCTTGGTAGTTGCAGCACGCGGGCTCAGTAGTTGTGGCACACGGGCTTAGCTGCTCTGCGGCATGTGGGATCCTCCCGGACCAGAGCTCGAACCCGGGTCCCCTGCATTGGCAGGTGGATTCCTAACCATTTCGCCACCAGGGAAGCCCCCAAAAGCCTTTCTAGATCTCCCTTTTTTCTCACTCTCATCATTATAACCCCAACTGCTGAGCACAGAACCTGAACACAGTAGACACTCAATAAATAATTGCTGAGTGGGTGAAAAAACAAGTAAAACATATCTGATTTTTCTACTTAATAACTGCAACTTTGGTTACCTCCAAGCCTCGAAGTCCTGGTTTCTAAGCAAGGAGGGATAATAGTGATAGTTACTACCTCACAGGATTGTTATGAGAATCAAATAAGATGATGCATGCAAAGCAATTAATATAAGGTCTGGCATAATAAATGGGACCTGTTAACTAATGTTATTTAAAGAGTGGTCCTAATTCCCAGTTACTTCTCTTCTGAAAATGCTTCTTGGGAACAGTCAACTACCACAAAACTGAGAAAGGTGAGGGAAATGACTGTGTACTGAGACCCCAGCCACTGACTGTTCTAAGCAGAGAGGGTCCTGTGAGGTAGGCACTTACTGTGGACCCTTTCCCTTACATTGTCCCCCCAACGATCCTGAGAGGTCAGTACTTTTCTCCCCAAGTTACAAATGAGAAAACAGGCTCAGAAGGACAGGTGAAGAAGACTCCCCCCACCGGCAGGACAAAGGACAAAAGAGCTAGGAAGGAAAATATCTAAGGAGAATGAAGGATCTGGGGGTGGGGGGGAGTGCTGAGGTCAGAGGTAGACAAATAACCAGTCAGAGCTACAGCTAAGAACAAGGCAGGTATGGGCTCCATCATGAGGGCCTTGTCCTATGGTGGGAGAGACAGACACTAATCAAACAAAATAATCACATAGCCACAATTACACATAAGTGCTACGACTGAGAACACGCTTAGAAGTTCCTGGTGCTATGGGAGTGTGTGACAGGGCTCAATTTGGTCAGGGGCGGTGACTGGGGGATAATGAGCATTGAAGATGGAAGGATGAGTAGGAGTGAGTCACAGTGGGTGGAGAGAGAGAGTTTCAAGGGGAAGGAACAGCCTGTGCAAAGGTCCCGAGGTCATGTTGAAACAGAAAATTCATTGTGGCTGGAGCCTACCCAGGGACAGAGTGCAGGGGACAAGGGTGAAAAGGAGGAAGCCAGAGGAAACCATGGGGCCGTATGGGAGAACAGCCAGCAGGAGGGGCAGAATTCTCTGATGACAGCAGCCTTGCTCTTCCAGGACCTAGACAGAGAGTCCCAGCCAGGTTGCATGGGGAGAAAGGGCTGGGAAAGGGAACCCCCACCAGGTTCTGTTTGTTTGAGGTACATTTTGTCTATTATCTGAATAGATAGGGAACACACTGCAAAATTCCCAGCTTGCAAAAAAGTATTCAGTGAAAAGTAAGCCTTTCTCCTTACTGGATTCCCAGCAGCGGGCTCTCCTCCTTATCCATTCATTGTGTCCATTCCCAGATTGTGCGCATAAGAACACATACCATATTTGTTTTGTACACTAATCTAGCCCTCCCCAGGGGATCTCTAGTTATGAAAGAAGCTAATTTGTACTGAACACCTACTGCACATGATTCTTTCATTCAACTGAGAGTTATGGACCACCTGACCTTGTGCTGAGCCAGTGGTTCTCAAATTTTAAATCCCCTGGAGGGCTGGTTAAAAACCACAGATTGGGGACTTCCCTGGTGGTGCAGTGGTTAAGAATCCGCCTGCAAATGCAGGGGTCACGGGTTCGAGCCCTGGTTCGGGAACATCCCACATGCCGCGGAGCAACTAAGCCTGGGAGGCACAACTGCTGAAGCCCGCACGCCTATAGCCTGTGCTCCGCAACAAGAGAAGCCACCGCAGTGAGAAGCCCGTGTAGCGCATCGAAGAGTAGCCCCCCGCTTGCCGCAACTAGAGAGAGCCCACGCACAGCAACAAAGGCCTAACGCAGCCAAAAAAAAAAAAAAAAAAAGGGA
>NW_006776053.1:1406834-1415809 GCF_000442215.2 Lipotes vexillifer
AAAAAAAAAAAAAAAAAAGCGGATGATTTCACAGCCCTGATTTAAAAAAAACCTTCTTTAAAACGAACAAACAGATTGTTGGGACTTCCCTGGCGATCCTGTGGTTAAGAATCCACGCTTCCACTGCAAGGGGTACGGGGTTCGATCCCTGGAGAAGGAAATAAGATCCCAAAAGCCACGCGGTGGGGCCAAAACAGAAACACACAGATGGTTGGGCCCCACCCCTGGAGGAGCCTCTGCCTCCTTAGGTCTGGGTTGAGGCCTTATATTTGCATGTCTAACAAGTTCCCAGGTGATGCTGAGGCTGCTGGTCCAGGGACCACACTTTGAGAACCACTGAGCTAGCTGCTTGTGGACAAAGTATGTGGACAGGAAGGCCTTATTCCTCTCCCACAAGAGAAGGCATGAACAGACACAAAGAAACACCAACAATATAGTTCATAAAGTGATAGATTCCATGAGGAAAATGAAGAGGGTGGAAGGGGAAGTGCTGGAAAGTAAGGATAGGGTAGGCATGGAAGGTAGCAACACTTGAGGGCACAAATCAGTGTTCCTTTTTGAGCAGTTGAAGTTTACAAAGCCAGGCAAGCACACACAAGAGGAGGCTTCTTGGGCTCAGGGGAGGGGTAATCTACAGACATAGGGGAGGTTAGAAAAGGGGGTCCACTCCCCCTCCCCCTCCACCCCCCCCCCCCACGGCGTGCACAGAGGCAGAAGGACTCGCAGAAGTGACTGAGTCGCCCGCGTTGAGATCCGAGGGCAAATCCGAGAGAGGAGAGTTGGAGAAGGGGGCGTGGTCAAGAGCTGTGGATTCTGAGAGGGTAGAGAGGTGCCGCTTTGGGTTGGGTTGCAGGAGGGCCCAGAGACCCCCAACAAGAAGTGAGACTGAAGTGAGACTGAAGACCCCTGGAGCGAGGGGATGAGCAAGGAATTTGAGGATTGGAGACCGCAGATGGCTCCTCGGGAAAGTTTTGTTGCTCAGGAAGCGGAGAAATGAGGCGCTCCCTCAGGCGGATGGCGAGGGTGTTTAAAAGGTTGGAGGTGCTGGAGTTTAGTTGAGGGTTGATGGGAGGGATCTCGGAGGGAGGAAGAAATGGAACATGCAGGAGAGAGGGGTGTGAGCCTTGAGAAGGGTAGAGCTGGCAGGGTCTGAATGTTTAGAGAACTCAAAAGGTTCGCCTGCCCTGGAAACATCACTCATCTGAAATTTACAACCAACTCCAAAAGGAAAGCACTATTTTCCCCATTTAACAGACGAGGAAACTTAAGCTCAAAGAGGTGAAGAGACACGTCCAAGGTCCCACATCTCAAAGAACAGGACCTCACTCGGTGTAGGGAGCCCGCGCTCCTCTCACTGCCCCCGCTGCTCCTGCGGGCTCCGAACAAGACCCTTTTTTGTGTCCTTGCAGGGATGCCTTTTGGAGAGCCGCCCAATGGCAAAGAGGCCCGGCTGAGAGCGGGCCCGCGGGGTGGGGTGCCCCCCCTTCACCCTAGCTCCGCCCCCAGCGGCGCGGGAGGGGGCGCGGGGCGGGGAGCAGCGGGCAGACGCGGGGCGCGCGGGACTGGTAGAGCTGGTGGCGGCGCCCGGCTAGCAGTGCGGCCCGCGCTTCCCGGCCTCCGCGCCCACTGTCCGTGCCCGCCTTGCCCGTCCCGCCATGGCCGCAGCCGCCCTCCCGCCCTGGCCTCGGTCCGGGCCTGGGCCCCGGCCGCTGCCTCTGCTCCTGCTGTCTCTGCTGCTGCTGCTGCTGCTGCTGCTGCTGCTGCTGCGTGCCAGCCCGGTGCGCGCTGACAGTAAGGTATGTGCGGCCCTCCGACCAGGGCGCAGCTCGGCGTGTTGCCTGGCGCGAGGGGGCGCTGTGGCTGGGGGTGCCGGCTAAGCATGGTGTCTGGGCCAGGAACAGAGGACCTAGAGAGGGGAGACTTAACAGGGAGGCCGCAGGGGCAGGGACCCCGGGAGAGGAGTGCGTGGGGGAAGAAGGGCTGGAGACAGATGGCAAGGGTGCTTGGGACCCCGAGCCTCTGGAAGGGGAGCTGGACACAGTCCAGTGCAGGGAGGAGGTCAGTACTGAAACCCCGGGCCAGGGAGAAGGCGTGCTGGGAGCTTAAAGGCGGCCCAGACAGGGAGATGCAGTCCCCAGCCTAGGGAGGGGATTCCTGGGAGTGCTGGGCAGGGGCAGCCTGGAGATCTGGCCCAAAGTTTCCATGGGAGGCTGACCCACGTGGGGACAGACCCCTGGGGTAACTGCTACCTAGCTACTCCTAGGTTTGCAGCAGGCCCTGGGCCAAGGCTTTCAGGCCATACGGGGGACCCAATGAACCCAGCTGGGCTGGCCACTCTCCTGACCTCTGGTGTTCCTACCAGAGATCTGATGCACCCTCCAGAAGACACGGTGTCTCCAGAAGTGACTGAGCTGTTCTCAGTTATGGCTGAAAGGATCTGCTCTGGTGTCAGGCAGACCTGGGTTCAAATCCCGCCTCCGTCTCTCAGCTAGGTGACCTTGGGCCTTTATGATCTCTAGATTAGAGAGATCAGGCCTGGATAATGCTTAGCATCACTCTGGCACCTAGTGGGTGTCCAATAAGTGATACTGTGATTTTGAAATCTTACCACAGAGACCCCAAAAGGGGGTGTGATCCAGAATGTAGAGAGGAGAAGCACTTAGAGTCAGTCAGAGCAGGGACCTCTTGAGCATGTCCTAGAAATGACCCAGTGAGGACTGGGTTGGGACTGGGGGCAAGTGAGAGGCAGGAGGGAGGTACTGCAGAGCATGAGAGTAAGAGTGACTTCTCTTGATGTCTCTCCAGCCTCTTTCCTGGGTAGGAGGTGAGGCTGCCCTGTCCACAGGCAGGTAAAGGGCAGAGGTCACTAGCCATATGGTAAGTATATAAGCAGTGGGCACTGGCCGACCTTCAGCCTGAAGATTCAGCTCAGGGTATGCAAACAAGTGAGCTGCAGTCCTAACCACGTGCTCCAAAGACAAGGAGGGAATGAGTATCATTCCCATTTTACAGATGGGGAAATTAGGATGTACAGAAAGACAGCTAGCTTGTGGATCAAAAAACCTAGGTTCTGGCCCTTTGTTGTTTTTTGTCTGTGTGACCTTGGGCAAGTCACTGACTGTTTCTGGACCTCAGTGCCCCCATCTGAAAAACATTGTCTCCCCAACTTCCCTTCCATATAGGGCCTTCTAGGATTCCCTGACCTGGCTCAGGTAGGGGAACAAGTGAGCAAAAAACCCCAGATAACCTGGTCAGCACTCTGCCACCTCTCATCTCTCTGGCTGGGAGGAATATTTGGTCTTGGGCATCCTCTGAGCCATGCAGAGGGCTGTAGAGCTTGTGGGGGAGGGCTCGCATTCAAAGCAAAGCAAAGACAAAGAAAACCCAACACGCTGTTTATGTAGTGAGTCAGCCAAACACTTGCTAGGTTGGGGGTGTGTGTGTGTGTTTATTTGTCCCAGGGCAGGCTGGGGCTGGTGGGGTGGGGAGGCACATCCTAGAGTTTGGAGGATGAAGCAGCTGGGGGACTCAGCACAGCCCTCCCCCAGACACCTCCCACCCCACCCCACTCAGCCAGCTGGGAAAAATAAAAATCAAGTGATGGGTGAATTTACTCTGCATTCAGCAGAGTAACTCCTGCTGTCGGACTCCTGCTGGCTCTGTAGAGAGAGCTGTTTTCATTGTCACCCTCCCCCAACAATCCTCCTTCCTCTTCAGGCCTGTCCTATTTTCTGAGGGTGAGGGGAGAGCCCTTTGGAAGGCCAGTCTGGGACTTTAAATCTATCTAGGGCCCTAAAGGGTTAAGTTGGCCCCTCCTCAGACTTCCAGCTCCTGGGCGGTCTAGCCTCACCTTCTGCCCAGTACTTTCAGGGGTACACGGGCAGCTCAACCCCAGTGCTCACCAAGGAACTCTGTGGTCTTGGCCAGCTCCTCACTCAGCGTGTTTTAATTTTGTGTTTATAACAAGGTCTCTCCTAAGCAGAACTTGGGGTTTCCATCTAAGGAAGTGCTTTGCCCATCTTGGGAGTGGGAGAAGGAGTTCACAGCTTCCCTGGCATATCTGAGGGGCTGCCCAGTGTAAAGGTTAGGATGGACAGACAGGTAACCACATGAAACCCAGGCACAGCACCAGAGACCTCTGGGAACCTGCCTTTTGCTGCAGGTCCTAGGAATGTGGCTAAGAATTCCCCATCTCTACCTCAGTTTCCCCATCTGTGAAAGGGCTGCTGGCACCTCATGTTCCCCATGCATCCTGGGGTGGGAATGGGGTCTTTGGTCAGCCCTGCTGCTGATGAGAGGCCTGAGGACAGTGGGAAGGCCAAGGCCTGTGGGAGCTGGGCCAGGGCAGCAGGAGGGCTAGCACAGGTAGGCGGTGGTGTCCCAGGCTGGATCACATGTTCCCGGCCAGGCCTGTCCCGGAGGCTTAGGTGTTGCTGCCCCTCCACTCGGGGAGTTGCTGCCTGTGGGTGTAATCGGAAACAGGCTCCAGAGCAGGCAAGGGCTGCACAGTGATGGAGTCCTTCTGCACACAAAGAGTGTGGGACCCAGTGAGGCCCCCGCGGGGTCTCTCTGCAGGGAAGATCTTGCTCCTTCTCTCCTATTGGCTGGGGCACTGGAAGAGCATCCTGGGCGCCAAGCCCCCTGCCCAGGATTTACATTCACTATCTCACACAACACTCTAAGACTTCAGTGCTCCCTCCCCGTTTGACAGACTTGAACACTGAAGCTCAAAGGAGTCAGGTTGGGGCTGCTGAAAAATCCAAGATAAGGAACTTGGGGAGTTTGGAGATTCCTGGGACTCTAGGATTCTCAGCCTTTAGTGGGCATCCAAATACCTGGGGAGCCTGAGAGAGTCTGAGTGAAGGGATGTGGAGTAAGGACAGGGCATCTGCATTTTCCAAGTCATTCCACCCCAGGTAATTCTGAGGCACATCTCTAGTTGAGAACTCATGGAGGCTTGTGGAGCAAGAGAATAACAGATCAACGAAAAAGAGCCTTTGGAAGGTTAATCCAGGAGAGAGGAGGCTCCTGTATTGCCCAGGTAGCAGTTGATGCAACCTGAGCTTGGGCTGTGGCCGGGGAGTAGAGACCAAGAGATTGAGATAGGAGATATTTAGAATGAAGCATCCATCGGAAGAACGTGACTGATGGGTTCCAGAGTAGGAAGGAGGCTCAGAGACCTGGGTTGGGCAGGAAGGTAGGTAGACACGGGTTTGGGAGAAGATGCTGGGCCCAGTTTTGGATGGATTAAGTTTGGGGTACCTTTGGGGTATATCCAGAGGAAGGTGTCCAGCTGACCATGGGCTCTAGGGGAGGTCTTTCCCTGCAGGAGGACATGGAAACTGCCTCTCAGTGAATCTGGGCTGGCCATGAGAGAATAGGGAAGATTCAACCTCAAGGTGACACGATTTGAAACTGTTCTGTTTCTAGAACATTTTATCGGTTGAACCCCCTCTTCCCCATTCTGGCCAGATTTTTCCACCTCCCTTCAGAAATGTCAAGTACACCTTCTCGCCATCTTATTGTGGGATTTCCTTGCAAATTGCTAGGGAACTTTTTAAGCACAAGCCACCCACACTTCTGGGGGCTTTGGCAGCAGTGTGTGCTGAGCAAGCCTGCAGGGAGGGATGGGGGGCTGAGGCAGCAACTCCAGCCCTCAGGCCAAGGGCAAGGTGGGTCAGGCCCAGTGGGAGCCCCATTTCCCCTGCCCCACCAAGGCCTGATCCAGGGCCAACATCTCTATCCCAGCTCAGTTGCTGGTGGAGAAGCCCTTGCCTGGTGATTATTGGTGGTCATAGGAGGAAGAGCATGTGAACTAAATTTTGGAGTCAGCCTGTGCTGTGTGACCCTGGGCAAGCCCCTCATCTTCTCTGATGCTCAGATTTCTCCTCTCCAAGCTGGGGTTGTGGTGAGAGCAAAGAGGTAGAAAATGATGTACAAACGTGAGGGAGGGTTATTGGGAGCAACTTCAGTAGCAAGTAGACAGCAGTTGTTCTAAGCCAGGCACTCTGCATGCATTGACTCATTTTAGCCTCAGGACAAGCTTATGAGGAAAGGAGTGTTATCCTCCCCATTTTACAGAGGAGGAAGCTGAGGCTCGGAGGGGTCAAGGTCATGTGGGGAGGACACATGGGAGCTGGGATTTGAGCCCAGGCCTGGCTCCTTTCCATGGGGCTCTGCTGCCTCCAGTCAAGCAGCACAGGACATAGTAACCACAGGAGGTAGGGGCCTGCCTGGGCTCCTGGCAGCCGGGGCTGGAGCAGAGGCTCTCTTCTGACTCCATTCCTGACTCCTGGCCTGTGTCAGGGCCTTGGCCGCCCCCATCAGGACGTAGCACCTCATCTGAGGAGGGAAGGAATGTTGCGGTCTGATGTGGAGGCCGCTGCTGGTGGGGATGGGTGTTGGATTATGGGTGAGTCCTGAGGAAGAGGCCTCTCTGGCCTGGCCACACAGAACACACACACATCCCCTCACTGGGCTGTTACCCCAACCTGGGGGAGTGGGTGGGGGGTGGCTAGGGGTTCCAGCAGAGCCGGGAGGGGGGCTCAGAAGTCTCCAAGAGAAGGCAGGCTTACGGTAGTCGCAGCGATCTAAAGAACGTACAGCATCCGAGCCTGGCTGTCTGCGTTCACAGGTGGGCAGAATTGCCCAGCAGGGCCCAGGGTACACTTAGCCCACAGACAACCAGGGACAAAGCTTCCACCCGTAGCCACCTCCTTCCCCACACTCATCCTCCAGGGGACAGCAAGTCTACCCACCCTGGGCTCTGATCCCCTTGAACGAGTCATTTGATGGCTCCAGGGCTATTTCCTCATCTGGAGGACACTGCTAAGAATATCTACCAGTGCACCCACGTGGAGAAACAAAGGGAAAAACAAGCCCCTGTCAGGATTCTTGGTGGTAGTAATAACAACTGCAACATATTCCTGGTATTCCGTCTCTCAGTTCTCACACAGTCCTTTGCTGGATACGCACTAGCAGTACCCTCAGTTTACAGATGAGGAAACTGAGGCACAGAGAAGTTAAGTAATCTACCCAAGAGCACACAGCTGTAGGTGGCCCATGGCTGTGTTCCTAACCACTGCCCCACACTTCCCCAGCACTCAGTGAGTTCTCAGTAAATGTCTCCTCCCTGGGCTGTGCACCCCAGGCTTGCTTCCTCCACCCACCGTCTGTCCACAAAGCAGCCTGAGTGAGTGTCCCATGATGCAGATCTGACCCTGGCTCTCTCCTACTTAAAACCCTTCATGAATCCCCAGTGTTTTCAGGAATAAGTCCAGATCCTCAGCCAACTTTCAGGGCCCTCCACGAGCGGGCTCTACCACCCCCAGCCTTAGCTCCTGCCACCCAGGCTCTCTGCAGGCACCAGCCAGAGTCAACCTCCTCCAAGCCTCCAAAGTGCCAGGCCCTTGCTTGTCTTTGTGTATATGACTTGCTCTCCCTGGAATGCTCTACTCGTGCTTAGAGATGTCCCCTGGGGTGCCCTCCTCTGAGCAGTCTTCATGGGTGTCTTTTTCTGTGATCTCAGAGCTCACTACATCAGCTTCTCTCATGGTTGAGAAGGTCAAGGATGCACCTCTATTTCTTCTGCACCTCCAGCTATCACCCAGAGTCTGGCTGAAGCCAGGGGTTCAAACAGGCGTCTGAGGGCTCAGAGCAGAAATGGAGTGCCTGCTGCCCTTCCCCAGAGGGCCCTGGGACACTCATGGGGGCTGGGCTTGGCAGAAAGCCCAAGGGAGCCTTGAACTCACCTGGGTCCTAGTGGCTTCAGTGAGAGCTTAGCAGCCATGAGGCCTGCGGTGTTGGTTTCTTGATTGAGCCATAAATAGCTGTGTCCTGAGAGCCTGGAAGCCCAGGATGGGCTGGCTGAACCAGCTAGGGCAGTGGCTGGCTGGGGCTCTGAGAGCTCGGCTGGTGTGTGAGGGCAAGGTAGGCTGGAGGCGGTGACTGGGCCTGGCACCTACCGCTGATCTCACCAAGCTGACTCTTGCAGGCACAAAGTCCTGCTGCCCCAGGGACCAGTGACCACACTTAGACACTGGGTATGTGGCCTCCCAGGGTGGGATTGAAGGAAAAGGGAGGAGGGAAGGGAAACCACTAAATGGAGGTCATGTATCTCATTTGAGCCTCACTATGAGGAGGCCGGGTATGGAGAGTCATCCATTTTACCACTGAGGGAATGAGGCTCAGAGAGGTTATGTAACCTGTTTAAGGTCACACAGGATATGGGGAAACAGATTTGTAGGAGAAGCAGCATAAACCAGCGACTTCTATCTGGAGGCAGATATCCAAAGCTGGATGTTCCCAGGTGAAGCTGTGTGAACTTGTGACTTCACCACTCTGAGCCTCTGTTTCTTTAGCTGTATTAATAATGGCTCACACTTAAGACACACTCACTATTGCTTAGGCTCTGTTCTTTACCTATATTAACTCTTAATCCTCACAACTCCGTGAGGCAGGAGCCCATTTTACAAATGAGGAAACAGAGGCACAGAAAAACTGAGTTGCCCACAATCTCACAGTTACTGGCCTAGGCTCCAGACACCATGCTCTTAGCCCTGTGCTCTAGAGTGTCTGTAAAATACGGGCTTGTTGATCCAACAGATATTTCCAGGGCTCCTACTAGCAGCCAAGCAGGCACTGTTCTGGGGATATAGGAGGGAACTAGACACAAGTCCCTGCCTCTAAAGGTGCCTTCAGTAGAGTTGGGAAGACAAAAAATAAGAAAACACAGATATGTTATTTCAGGTGGTAGTACGTGCAATAAAGAAAAGCAAAGCCACTAGATAAGGGGACAGAGAGAAATGGGAGGTGTGTGGTCAGGGAAGACTTCTCAGAGGAGGTAATGTGTAAGTTAATGTGAGGGAATGAACTCAGGTAATATCAGAAGGATAGGGGTTTCAGAATGAGGGTACCAAATCCGCAAAGGCCCCTGAGGCTGGAGTGCAGTGAAGGAAAGAGGGGCAAAAGGAGGG
>NW_006776053.1:1416632-1425834 GCF_000442215.2 Lipotes vexillifer
GCCTTGAGGGACATAGGCCTTGAAGGCCAGGCTAAGGACTTTGGAGGTAACGATACCCCTCCATACACAGATATTATTAAAGGGTGTAACGCACCTGAAACCTGGGATGTAGTAAGTGCTCCGTAAAAGGTCTCCATTCATATTTCTTTACTGTTGTGGCAAAATACACATAACATAAAATTTACAACTTTAACCATTTGAAAGTGTACAACCCGGTGGCATTTATGTAGTACATTCATAATGTGCAACCATCACCACTACCTAGATCCAGAACATTTTCATCACTCCAAAAGGAAACCGTGTACCCATTAAGCAAACACTCTCTGTTTGCTCCTCTCTCTACATCCTGGGAACCACTAATCTGCTTTTTCTCTCTATGGATTTGCCTATTCTGGATATTAATATAAGTGGCTCTTTCATTTAGTGTAATATTTTTCCAGGTTGGTCCATGTTGTAGCATGTATCAGTACTTCAGTCCTTTCTATGGCTGGATCATATTCCATTGTGGGGCTATACCACACCTTGTTTGTCCATTGATCAGTTGATGGACATTTGGGGTGTTTCTACCTTATGGTTATTGTGAATGGTGCTGCTGTGAACATTCCTGTACAAGTCCTTGCTTTAACACCTGTTTTCAATTCTTTAGGTATATACCCAGGGGAGTAGAATTATTGGGTCACATGGTAATTCCATGTTTAACTTATTGAGAAACAGCCAAACTGTTTGTCACAGCGGCCATTACTCTTTTCATTGTTGTTATTATTATAAGGCTTCTATTTCCTTGTAAGGAAATTTGTTTCCTTCTCAGCCCACTCTAATGGTGCCCCCAAAGCCCAGGGGGGCCGGATCCTGCTACCTGTCCCTTCCTCTGCTTCTCTCCCCCTCCCTCCAGCACTGGCCTTCGGCTCACCGGGGCCCCTCTTGCAGGTGTTCGGCGACGTGGACCAGGTGCGCATGACCTCGGAGGGCTCAGACTGCCGCTGCAAGTGCATCATGCGGCCGCTGAGCAAGGACGCGTGCAGCCGGGTGCGCAGCGGGCGGGCACGAGTGGAGGACTTCTACACGGTGGAGACTGTGAGCTCCGGCACCGACTGCCGCTGCTCCTGCACCGCGCCGCCCTCCTCGCTCAACCCCTGCGAGAACGAGTGGAAGATGGAGAAACTCAAGAAACAGGCACCCGAGCTCCTCAAGGTAGACTTTCTGGAGTAAAGGCCGGGATGGGACCGCACTCCTGTGTGAATACCTAGCATTGGCTGGCGCCGGCTGTCCCTCCAATGAAAAGGCCACATGTTCTAAGGCAGGGGTCCCATTTCACAGGTGAGGAATCACTGGCTCCCTGAGAGGACACCAATTCCTGCCTAAGACTATTTGGCCAGTCAGTGATGGAGGCAGCATCGTTTGGCCAGCTCACCTGGATAGAGCCCTTTACCCTCTAGTAGCATCTATCCCAGTGTCCTGTGTTTTACCCAAACCAGGTCATCTGTCAGCACCTCCATGTAGTATTTTGTGGCATTTGATTGTTTTTTATGTAATAACATTTCCCATATTCATGCACCACCTTCGTGCCAGATGTTGTGCTGAGCTCTTTTCTTTTTTTAACATTATTTCTCTAAATTCTTAAACCGTTTTGTGAAGTATGGGATCTTTGTCCTCATTTTAGAGGCAAGAAAACTGAGGTTTGGAGAAGTGAGGTAACTGGCCCAAGCTCTCACATAATGACATGCAGCCGCAAGTCTATACCATATTTTTATGTAAATTTTGTGCTTATAATCCCCTCCCCCCACCCCACCATAGGAAGATTAGAAAGAGGCACCACCTCTAGGTGACACAGCCCTGTGCCGGGCCCACCACCAGGACCCATGGCTTGGATAGGCATGTGGAGGGAGACCACAGTGCCCCATCCAGCCTGGCACCTTCATGCCATTCACACCTTCATGCGCAACTCCGTGCTTGGCGCCGGGCCTGGTGGGGCTGGGATGTGAACTCAGGGCCTGCTGTGTCCAAAGCATGTGTTCTAAATCACCCTGCTCTCCTGTCTTCCTTTCTGTAATAGCCAGATAATTTGGTGGCTTTTGAGAGGATCCTTTTCTTTTATAATTTCTAACAAACATGTGTCTATTTTGCCCTTTTCGTGTCAAGAACTGTGAAGTTGACTGAGATGTTACCCTACTTGTAAGCTAACAAGTTAGCCTGCTAGTTTCATGGACGCTGGCAGTAGACACGAGCCAGAGACAAAGGACTTTATTACTCACAGTCGCCAGAGTGTCTCCACTTTCTTGCACTGGTTCTCCCACTCACTTCCCACAGGGTGATGCAGTGAGGGCCAGATAACACGTGCACACACAGTGGGATGTTTTCCAAGAGAGAAGCCCCAACTTAGAGAATCCAGATCTCTTATAATGAGCACCAAGCACGCCTTCCCTGCTCCAGAGGGAAACACTCTCTGGATGCTCCAAGGCTGGTCACTCTGCAACAAGATGGCCTGGAACAAGGGCAGTCAGTGCCTCTGCAGGCAAGACATGCAGAAAAGCAAGAGGCCTGGGAAGAACTGTCTCCCAACATTTGGCTAAAAATGTTTTCTTTAAATTTAACTTTAGTTTTATTTTTGTAACTACTGGATGGATACCAAAACTCTCGAAGTTGGGGGTGGCGGTTGAATTTTAGGCCAAGTGGCCTCTTGACAACTTGGCAGTTCCTGGACCACACTGTCTCCCAAACCCAGTAGGGCCCTGCAGACTCCAGGCACTGAAGCCATAGGCCAGTCTTCAGTTACAGGGACAAAACCAACTTTTGCTCAAATCCACTTCTCAACAACTGAATTGTAAGCATACTTGACATGAGGATAGACAAAACCTTTTCCTAAATGCTGGCTAATTTAATCCTTGCTACAGCCCTTTGGAGAGGGAACTTATGTTCCCAGCTTTACTTGGGGGAGGAATCTGAGGCCCAGAGAGGAACTGTGACTTGCCTAACATAACACAGCAAGAAATTTGAATCCAGGAATTCTCTGCTGTGTCCCCTTGCCCAGTGGAGAGGGCAGTTCTCTCAGCCGGGAGCTGTCCCTTCAGTGCACAGCAGCCATGGGGGGTTTTATTCAGCCTTATAGAACTGGAGTGGCGCAGTGGTGGGATTAACCCAGCAGGAGGCGTCATAGGAAGAACACAGAGAAGATACTCTGCCTCCTTGATACTGTAGGAGTATAAGTGAGTACCTGACAGGTACCCAGTGAGCCCCAAGAGGAGAAGTGGAAAGAGTCAGTAGGAGACAGAGCTGAGGCCCCTCTCATTTGGCTAGGCTCCCCCTCCCTCAGTGGGCAGTCCCCCCAGGAGAGGAGGTTAGGGGAAGCCACTGTGGAGGGGAATAGGGCAACCCACCCTATACCTGCCCCTTGTCTCTACCCCAACCCTTCCCCTCAAGCTAAGAACTGCAGCTGTGATTTAGCCTTAGTTGCATGGCTCTGAGGAGGAAGAATGGGATTCTAGATCCCCTTTCTTGGGGGCGTTTCTCTCACCTCTTCACTCCCTTTCCTTCTGGACCTGAATTCGGCATGGCCCCACCCTTGAGGAATTCCAGTCCTATGGGGACACAGCTCCTGACCCCAGTCATGGCAGTGCAGTCAGTGCTGGGCCATTGGACGTCCCAGGGACTGTGGGAACCCAGAGGAGGAGGTAACATTACAGCTGGGCTTTGAGGGATGTGTAGGAGTCCCTCGAGCAGAGCAGAAATAAGAACATTCTGGGTGAGAGTAAGTGGAGTGGGTGTGACCCAGGGTGCCTCCCTGCCCTCTCTCTGCCCCAGCCCCACTAGCCGCCTGTCAGTTCCACACTGTTCTTCTCAAACTATATGTGGTGAGAGACCAGTTTTTAAAACAATCTGTCAAGAACTGGGAATTCCTTGGTGATCCAGTGGTTAGGACTTGGTGCTCTCATTCCCAGGGGCCCAGGTTTGATCCCTGATCAGGGAACTAAAATCCTGCAAGCCACGTGGCTCAGTCAAAAATAAAATCTGTCAAGAACCAACACTTGTAAAATACTGTAAAAACGAATTGTTAGGAAAATGAATTGGAATAGAAACAGACACGCAAAATACAAGTCCAGTGTTGTATTATTTGAGTCTACAGATATAAAATTTCTCTGTCAAATGGCTCTGAAAGTTTATAAAAGCCTATGCTCGCTTTTTGTAATTATTTTATCGCAGACTGCTAACGAGCAGCTTGGACTTTTGCTGGTCCGCAGACTACATTTTGAGTTGCTCGGCTCAAACACACCGTGTGTCTTCACACCGCCAGCTCTTGGCACGAGCCGTTCCCTTTGCCTGGAACGTCCTTCTCCAGCCATCGTGTCTGATCTGTGCTCCTCCCTCAGAGCTCAGTTCAACAAAACTTCCTGCTGGCAGACTTTACCGAGCCACACACACTCCCAGACAAGGTCAGTGCCCCATCGTTAATGACCTGGGCACCTGTGTGTGTTCCCACCTGCATTCCCTGATCCAGGCACCTCTGTGTTACTCTGCACTCCTTGACAGCCTGTAAAGGACCATGAAGGCTCGTGTCTGTATTGTCATCACTGTCCTTAATGCCCGGCCCAGAGTGAACATTTGCTGAGGCCAAAGAAGGTGGCAGGGGCAGATCAAGAAGGGCTTGAATGCCAGGGTCAGGAGATAAGTAGTCACACTTGGGCAGTGGGGAGCCACAGCAAGTAATCTAGCAGGGCAGAGGCCCATGGTCAAAGCTGTGCTTTGGAAAGCCAGTTTTGGTGGCCATGAAGGCAGCAGAAGTGAAGCTAGGAGGTCCCATTTAGCCGCCTGGAATAGTAATCATCATTGCTGGTATTCATGAAGGCCTTGCTGTGTGCCCATTCTGAGCTGAGCCCTATCCAGACGGCACTGCTCCGCTCCACAACCCTGCTGCCCATTTCACAGAGAAGGAAGCTGAGGCCCAGGAGAGTCTCCGTGCATGGTCCTCAAACGGAACTCCACAGAGCCCTGGGGTACCATGCGGCCCCTCGGAGTCTGAACAAGGTTGTAGGGGAGCAGAGAAAACTCGAGGCCCTATCCCTGCTTCCACCAGAGCCCCCACCCCCTTTTTCTGTTTTAGAGATCAAAGTCTATTCAGAGAACTCTCTGGCTTAAAACAGCTTGAACATTCCTGGGAGAGTGGGAATAAAACTGTGTTGGAAACAGCTGGCCAAGGCCAGACAGGAGCACCGGCATACGCTCAGGCCCTGAGAGTGCGTACAGGGGTGGCTGGAGGAACCACACACGAGAAGCAAGGGAAAGCTTATCTCCCAACCGGCTCCTCGTGCCAAGGTTTCCCTGACACTCTCGCTGGCATCTTGGCCACTCTAGCTAGGATGCTGGGCTACTAGATGCCCACACCAATCAGGCATTGCCTACAGGCTGCCCCAGGAGGACACAGACTCCCAGGCATTTTGGTGGGCAAAGTGGCTCTTTGAAGAGAGTCACAGATGCAGACTGTTTAAAGGAGGCACATGGAAGCCAAGGCTGGGCACAAGAAACAGAAGCAGGGATCCAGGGGATGTGGATGGAGCTCCCCCAGTGTCCACTACACACCTCGTGGGGTTGTTCAGGATTAAGTGAAATGGCTCATTCAAGCCCCTATACAGTGTCTGCCATATGGAAGTGCTCAAAAGAGCTTTTCTTGTGTTTATGAGCAGGTTGGGTCTAGTCAAGCAGACCACTCTGAGGCTCTGGGGTTCATGCTCTGGTGGGGCTCCTTTTGCACCCTCTGTGCCTGGCCGCGTGCTGTACCTTTTCCCTAACCCTCACCCCTCCCCGGGCAGCTGCAGTCCATGGTGGATCTCCTGGAGGGCACCTTGTACAGCATGGACCTGATGAAGGTGCACGCCTACGTCCACAAGGTGGCTTCCCAGATGAACACGCTGGAAGAGGTAAGGGCAGGGCTCGAAACAGAGGCCAGGCTGGTGCAGTGCTGGCGGCCAAGGGCAGTGTCCGAAGGGGCCTAGGCAATTCTTTCTGGACCCTGGTGGCTGTTAGAAGCTGGACTCCTGCAGGGAGCTGGGAGAAGGAGATGCAGGCCACAGGGTCCAACCTTTGAGGAAGAGGTCTGACTGGGCCTCAAGGGCCTGTAGGAAGCTGGAAGGCTGGGTGGAGAAACTGAGGCACCTGCTGGTTGTATGAAAGAGGTGCAGAGGGGGCTGAAACTTGCAGTCGCCCTCAGTTCGCCAAGACCGGGGCCCATATACTGCACAAGTCTGGGGCAACGATTCGCATGAAACACCAGCTTTGTGCAGGACTGGCCAAGCCCACGGGGGCCAGGCTCGAGGTAGCATGGCTGTTCAAGGACCCACCTACCGTGGAGGCAGAGGTGCTAAGTGTCTTCTCCTGGTCAGGGTAAATGTGCTGGAGGGCTGGGCGGGTGGCTAATACTGTCCCCTGAGGACAGGGACAGAGTTGAGTGAGAATGGAGGTTCAGGCTGCAGGTTTGAGGTTTGCATCTCTGCTGGCACAGCCTGGCCTCCACCTGTTTCCTGCATCCGGTCCCTGCTGGGCTGCTGGAAGCCTGGGGATATGCAGCTGCCAGGAGGGGCGTGAAGGCTTCCTTTCCCAGCTTCCTTTCCACAGGGAGGGGGGCACCTGGGCATCCTGTGCCCCACGAGAGGAGATTAACCCCTTACTCACCCCAAAGTTGGGGTCACAGTGGCTTTAATTATTCAAAAAGTGTTTGGTGAGTATCTCTTATGTGCCAGGCCCATGCCAGCATGGGAGAATGGTAACAGTTGTTGAATTTCTACTGTGCACCAGTATTTCCTGTGCATCTAGTACATGCCAGGCTCTCCTGTTGTTGGTTCTACAGTTAGCCTCCTTTGACCTCTCCTCTGGTAATCTTAGGAAATGTTAACTCACTTCACGCAACTGTGAGCCAGACAATCTGGAGGGTATGTCTGCAGAGCCTGGAACAAACCAGAAATGATTTCTGCAGCCACAAGGAAATGATTTTTAAATTATCTTCTGTTTTGCATTATCTGTGCTTTGCTTCTGTTCACTAAGTGATAGCTATGGAAAAAAAAAGAAAAAGTTTTTGGTAACACTGGGGGGAGGCGGAGAGAACAGCCTCACTGAGGAGGAGATGGCTCCCTCTGCCTAAGGGAAAAACATCGCAGGAGGTCCGGCGACAATCTGGGGTCCCAGCTTCCTTCTGCTTTCTTCCCTTACACCAGTGGTTCTCAACCGGGGGTGATTTTGCTCCCCAGGGGACAGCTGGCACTATCTGGAGGCATTTCTGGTTGTCACAATTTGGGGGAGGTGGGTGGCGGATGCTATCGGTCCTAGCGAGCAGAGGTCAGGGATGCTGCTAAACATCCTACAGTACACAGGACAGCCCTACAGCACCCAAATGTCAGTAGTGCTGAGGTTGAGAAACCTGCCTTACACAGTGTGCCTTCTGTCCACCCTGTGATCCAGGTGGGAGTGGGGCTAGGGGCTGCTAAAGCCAGGCAGAGTCCCCAGCAGTAGGGAGACAATGAGGGCAGGAGAACAAGAGGAAGAGTAAAGGTGGGGCTTGGTGTGGTGGGAGGAGCCAAGCCTGCCCAGGAGAGAAGTCCGAGGCCTGGAGACTAGGAAGGGATCAGAGACCGTAGCAAAACCCCACAGAGTTCCGGTGTTTGAGTATTTTATAAGAAAGAGGTATTTATGTATTACTTGCGAAATTAAAAGGTAATTTTAAAGTAGCAAAAGATGGGTAGCAACTTAAAAGGTGGATCCATAAAGGACTGGCTAAATACATTTTGGCCCATCCATACAATGGCAAACTGTGTGGCCAGTAAAAGGTATGGGGAGCGCTATATAAACAGATATGCAAGAGTTCCCAAACTAGGCTCAAGTGAGAAAGCAAAGTGCAAAGGAAAGGAAGGCAGGGAGGAAGGGAGGGAACGCCCCGCCCGTTCCCCCCAGACCCTGCTCAGGAGACTAGCAAAGCCTGGTGGCAGAAGCTGGGGTGTCCCCCAGGGCTGGGGACAGTCAGAGGCTGGAAAGGTCTTGGGTCCCGCCCCCACAGAGTATCAAGGCCAACCTGAGCCGGGACAACGAGGTGGTGAGGGAGAGCATGCGCCACTTCAGGGAGCAGCTGGGGCACTACGAGAACCACTCAGCCATCATGATGAGCATCAAGAAGGAGCTCTCCAGCCTGGGCCTCCAGCTGCTGCAGAAAGACGCGTCCACGGCGCCCGCCGCTGCCCCAGCCCCCAGGCCTGGCAGTAAGGCTCAGGTGAGGCCAGGGCTCTCGTGATGGGCCAGAAGGTGGGTGGGCTGGGAGCACAGTGTGCCAGGACCTCGGCCCTGAGGGCCAGCTGGGTGGGGCTTCGGAGCCGTGGGATGGGCCGAGGGCTGGCACAGCGGGAGAGTCCGTGGCAGGGCGGGGGCAGGGGCTGCCTGCTGCTCAGTGAGCCGTCAACACAGGTGAACCGGGGGCAGACGTGGGGCTCCAGCCCAGGGACACGATTGTAGAGAAGACCCTCCCTGCCTGGTCCTGGGGAAACAGGTCGGCTGCGGCAAAACCACTTCTAACCTCCCCTGCTGCGGCTGGGCCCCTGGCTGGGTCAGGCCTGCTCATGGGTAGGTGGACAATGCCTTGGGGACCCCAGCCGACTAATACCACTTCATCCAACCAATCCTGGGGTGGAGAACTCCTGCAGCAAACACCCAGCCTTCCATATTCAAACTCAGTGCACAAAGTGAGCAAAGGCCCTCACCAAGCTGAGCCACCCGACACACAACACACCTTCGGGCAGATTTGAAAAAGGCCCTCCTGTAGGCAGACATGCTGCAGAAAAGGCTCTCCCACAGGCCAGATAAATTAAAAGGAGGAGCCCCCTTTGGGTGGATAAACTGTACGAAGGCTCCTTCCTGTGACAGACATGTACCAGGGTGTGTGGCTTGACAAATGGAGTACAGACTAGACTTCAGTCCCATTCGTGCCCCTTGGACCAGTTCCACGTGCAGGATACAGCCCACCACTCCCACAGTGGCCTTGTGTTTTGGTGAGTGGAGGAAAAAGGGAGCTGACTTCCTCGCAGACATTATCTCAGTTAATAACCTCATAGCCACCTGTGAGGAGGGATGCTCGTCGCCAGTTTGGCAGATGAAGAAACATGGAGTGGGGTCACTCAGAGAAGGTGGCTGTGTTGGAACCCGGGCCTGCCTGACAGCCGAGCCCACGCTCTTC